>NC_092374.1:43013679-43316709 GCF_030028105.1 Mobula birostris | reverse complement strand
ATGTGACACACATTTAATAATTCAGCTGAAAAGGTGTAAGCTTGAGGTCTGGCAGCCTACAGATATTAAATTTAAGACTTTTAAATGGAACCATAACACATTGAAGGAAAGATAGGAAGCCTTGATGGAAGGAAGAGTATTCAACAAAGACACACAAAAAAGCTGTAAGTTAAAAATGTAATAATGAATAATTAGATGTAAGATTCAGCAGGGAAAGCCTTACATCACCAATCTCATTAAGTTCATTGAAGAGGTAGCAGGTTAATCTTTTTCATCCAAGCTTCCGAAAGGCCTCTGATGGTTCCATATACAAGATCAGAATATGTAGAATCAGGTAACAAGGAAGAGAAGAGATATGTTGCAGGGCGCAAGAAAGAATGCAGAGCATGGAGATAAGGGGTAGCTCTTCAGAATATGAGCAGATCGGAAGTGGAGTTTGATAAGGACCAATACTCTGTTATATTAAAAATCAGGAATCAAAAATTAACTCTGTGCAGTTAGATGAACATTTAAAATTGAGAACTTCGGCAATTTGCAGAAAGATATTACTATATTTACTAAATGGGCAAACAAGTGGCAGATAATAAATGGTAGGTATGACATTATGTCAAGAAAAATAAAGAGGTTGCGTATTATTTGGAAAACAGGAATCTAGTCTGGGTAGTACAACTCTCAGACTGACTGCCACCCTTGGTATCCATATGCTGAGAATAATCAGCTCTTTTACCCAGTAGTTTTGTAAACTGGCCATTTAATTTTTAAAAATTATATTTCCTTGTTATATGATGGGATCTGAAGTTGAGTGTTGCATCTTAAGCACAGACCAATTCATTTAATACAAAAACAATGCTATTGTAGGTCATAAAATTCAAGACACAGTCATTGATTTTTCAAGAATTATAACTTTTTAGCTATCACCTTCACTGCAAAAAGAAACAATAAAAATACTCAGATTTGTTGTACAACGTATAATGAAAAACATATTTAAGCATGATTTTTGCTGAACAATTACTCTGGTCCTGAAACTCATTTTGTGGATGGATTTCAGTTACCTCAGCATATTTTTTGCAATTCTATTGCTTAGTAATTCATACCTCAGAAGTTACATTAAATATACAATATCGAAGTAACAGCACATTATAATGCCTTTGGATTTCATTCCTTTGGTGTCACTGGAACTGAATTTCATGGGGTAGATTATGACCCACTGACATGACAACATTATAGGTGGAATGCTGCTGTCAAAGAATTGAGAGACCCATGAATTAAGATAATGAGGTGTAAAGTTAAGTTCATTTGAGGCCCAATATGGCCACCACTGCCGTGTGTTGCTTATTATGGAAGTTATTATGGAATGATGAAGTTACCTTTGTAGACAGGTAGGTACGTACCTACCTACCTAGCTGATGAATCACTGCTGGGGCAAAACATGCCCATGCGTTCATGATAAGGAAAACTCATCCACAAGCAGGTTAAGATTGGTAAATGAGTAAATTGGTTTATATTGTCATATATACCAAGTTTAAAACTCTGCATGCCATTAATATAAATCATTTCATTGCAACAATGCATTGAGGTAGTACAAGGGAAAGCAATAATATAATGCAGAATAAAATGTCACAGCAGGATTGAAGTTATACATCAATAAATTGTTTTTTTAAGTTAATGATAACTCATCATCTACTCTAATTATGCATATATATCTTAGTCTTTCCTCTCTTTCAAATAAGATCATTAGAAACTTAAATAATTCATGTCTATTTAAACTCCTAGTTTGCTGACTGTAGAAATCCTTCAATCGACTTGGCAAGTCAGTCTTCTGGATGGCACCCAATGTTGCTGGACACACAACAACTGTGTTCAGGGTTCCAAAAGGTCAGAGGCCATTAGATACCACCAACAGGCAAAGTGATGGCCGAGCTGGTAGAGCCACTGCCACAGCTCCATCAAAACAGGTTCAATCCCAACCACATCCCAAAGGCGTGCAGGTTGATTGGCTGCTGTAAATTCCCACCACGTGCAGGTGAGTGGTAGTTCCTGGAAGAGGTTAAGGAGAATGTGGGGAGAATAAAAAATAATGCAGACTGAGTATAAATGTAAAATTGATATTTGATGTGGACAATGGATTGAGGGGCCCGTTTCGTTCTCTCGCTCTCTGTACACAAACACAGAAGGGAAAGTAGAGCTCACTACAGTTCCATTACAGATGGAGCCTCCCTTCTATCTACCTCCTATACCACTCATACCATGTATTATCAGGGTAAACTGTATGAATAAAATACTCAATTTTGCTAAGCAAATATAGTTATTGTCTGAATTTCCTCAGTGGGTGATTAAATCTGATTTCTCTAACCATTTATCAAACAAGTTCCACCTAGTGAACCAGAAGAGTTATGTTACAGCAAGAAGTATGTGGATCTGCTAATCACTGTCACTCTTCAGACTTGGTAACCATTTTTACTAGTGGGCTTCTGATTGACTTATCTGTCAGAAAAGACTGATATCAGGTTTCTACTTGAAATTGTAGCAAATTATTTCATGGAAATGTTAAACTACTTCCCAAAACTTACTGGTTTCAAGCTGTAAGCCGACTCGTGAAGGATACCACTGTGGACCTGAAACAAAGGTGAGTAGAGTAACATTTAATATTTTCATGTGGAGTTAGAACTAATAACTTCAAATCTTCATAGAATTAGAGGAAATTAAAATGAAGAAGGCTAACTATATACTGCTAATGGAACAACCAAGCCTATGATCACTTGCACTTTCTCTAAACAACAAGGCCAATGAGTGTGGTTGAGTACTTCCCATCCCTCTCCGCCTCCCAATCTGTTGCTTTTGTCCCAAGTTATATTCAAACATCCTCAAGAAGCATGAGGATAGAGTGAAAAACATTGAGCGTTTTCATGTGCTTGTTTTACCAGGAAATAGCTCAGAAGAATGGTTGTTTCAAGTATGTGATTTTAATAGTGCATATGTTGGTTGATGAGAGTTTGGTCTTTCCACTATCTTTATCCAATCATGGTATATTATATTTCAAGTAGGCAATTGGATAAGCCCCTGAGGCAGCACTCCAAGCTTTAATCTCCTGTTGTTGAATCATATGTGCTTTGGCTCTGCAGGACCTCCCACCACAAATCTCTTCCACAAGGTTCAAGGTCAGAGTGTGTAAAATGGGGTGCCCTCTTCCCTGCCAATCAGGTGATTGCTGTTCTCACATCTCCCAAAACTGCAGAATGACTTCAGATGTCACCTCTCTTTTATGAGGCACTGCCATGGTGGGTATGAGGAAAGGTTGGTCTCAACAAGCACACTGACCCACTGTCATTTCTGGAAGTCTTGGCCACAAATACTTTCTCAGCATTCAAGCATGAGAGGTGAACACATGAGTCATTCACAAACAACACCAGGACAAACTAAGGCAGTCAGTACCATTTCACCAATTAATTTTCTGTGTGAATTACTGCTTCATTTGAAATCTTCACATAAGCTCAAAACATGTGAAATTGGAACTGGAACAAAAGGGTACTCTTGGGGTAAACAATGACTTGGAATTTTGCTGTTGGCTTTTTTCTGACGATTTTACTGGTGATAAATGATTGTGTTATCTGTGTAAAAATATTCCTTAGTACCTTTTAATTCAATGTTGAGAATATTTGCAATTTGCAATTTTCCAGTCCTCTGGCACCATGCCAGAGTCCAATGATATTTGAGAATATCATTGAAAAAATCATTTAAATATTTGAAAATATCACAATCTCAAACGTTACCTCTTTCAGGGCCCAATGGTGCAATTGATCTGGTTTGGATGATTTATTTACCCTTAGGTCTTTCAGCTTTTTGAGCACTTCCTCCTTTGTAATAGTAACTGCACTCACTTATCTTCCCTCTCACCCTTCAAGATCTGGAACACTGCTGGTGTCTTCCACAGTGAAAATTAATGAAAATACTCATTTAGTTCATCTGCCATCCTCTTGAACCCCTGTTATTTTTTCTCTAGCCTCTTTTTCTAGCAGTCCTATATCCACTCTTATCTATTTCATTTTTTGCATACTTGAAAAAGCATTTACTATCCACTTTGATATTGTTTTCTAGCTTACTTTCATACTACATCATTTCCCTCCTAATGATTGCTTTAGCTGCTCACTGAAGGGTTTTAAAAGCATTGCAATCCTTTACTTTTCTGCTAGCTTTTGTTTTGTTGTATGCCCTTTCTTTTGTTTTTACATTGGCTTTGACTTCCCTTGTCAGTCACAGTTGTACTGTTTTGCCATTCGAGTATTTCTTTGTTTTTGATATATATCTGTCCTGGAGCTTCCTCATTTTTCCCAGAAACTCATGCCATTACTGGTCTGCTGTCATCCATGCCAGCAGCTTCTTCCAATTTACTTTGACCAACTCTTTTCTCATACCACTGTAATTCTATTTACCCCACTGAAATACTGCTACATCAGACTTTACTTTCCTGCTATCAAATTTCAAGTTGAACTCAATCATATTGTGATCACTTGCTCCTAAGGGTTCTTTTACATAAAGCCCCTTAATCACCTCCAGTTCGTTACATAACTCCCAATCCAGTATAGCTGATCCCCTAATAGGCTCAACAACCAATTGCTTTAAAAAGCCACCTCATAGCCATTCAAAAAACTCTCTCTCTTCAGATCCGTTACCAACTTGATTTTCCCAATCAACCTGCATGTCACAATCTCCCATAACTATCATAATATTGCCCTTTTGACCTCCCTTCTCTATTCCCCATTGTAACCTGTGGTCCACATCCCAGCTACTGTTAGGAGGCAGGTATATAACTGCCATCAGGGTCCTTTTACCCTTACAGTTTCTTAGCTCAACCCTCAAGGATTCAACATTTTCCGATCTTATGTCACATCTTTCTACTGATTTCGTGCCATTCTTTACCAGCAGAGTCACGCCACTCCCTCTGCCTACCCTCCTATTTCTCCAATATAACGTGTAACCTTGGACATTCTGCTCCCAACTACAATCATCCTTCAGCCATGATTCAGTGATGGCCACAACATCATACCTGACGATCTGTAATAGTGCAACAAGATCATCCACCTTATTTCTTATACATGGTGCATTTAGTTATAACATTTTGAGTGCTGTATTTTCCACCCTTTTTGATTTGGCATCCCTAATGCACTGATACTCACTCTGCTGGCTACAATTTTGTCCCATCATCTGCCTGCCCTTCCTGACAGTCTGACTGCAAACTGTCTTTGCTTTTTTACCATCCCTCCTATCTTGAGTCCTTTCACTCCGGTTCGCACCCCCCTGCCAAATTAGTTTAAACCCTCCCCAACAGTTCTAACAAAGTTGCCCCTGAGAATATTGGAATATTGGAAGAGATCCCAATAATCCAAGAACCTGAAACCATGCCCCCTCCACCAGCTTCCCAGCCACACATTTATCTGCCAAGTCATCCTGTTTCTACCCTCCCTAGCACATGGCACAGGTAGCAATCCAAAAATTATTATCCTGGAGGTCCTGCTTCTCAGTTTTCTGCATGGCTCTCTAAATTCCCTCTTCAGGACCTCATTGCTTTCCCTTCCTATGTCATATGTATATGTACCAAGTCATTTAACTGCTCTCCCTCCCTCTCTAAAATGTTGTGGACACAATCCAAGATTTCCCTGACCCTGGCACCTGGGAAGCAATGTACCATCCGGGTGTCCCATTCATGTCCACAGAATTTCCTGTCTGTTCCCCTTACTATGAGTCGGCTATCACTGCCTATCACTTCTAAAGAAGTCTAAGAGAACAAGAGAAAAGTAAGGAGAAATGTAGGCAAAAATGCTGTAGATCAGAAACAGAGGTGAACATTGTATTCCATGAATACTCTGCATTAAATAATTTTGAGTGTCTTAATCATTCTACCCTTGATAGACAAAATAGTGAAAAGAGATGGGAGATGGAAAGAATTCAGAAAGCTCTCCACAGATCCCACAGATGACAACAACAAAGGAAGAAGCTTTGTTTTGCTGTATTTTGATATTCCTGATCATTGTTCCTAAATTAGTCACTTTGCACGCCAGCTAGTCAGCAATTGAAGAGCAGTGTACACTCGGCCACATTGTGCTGTATCAATAGCAAGTCAGAAATAATCAACTGTAACTCACAAGTGCAAAACCCATTTCAGATTTCTTTTCCTCTACTTGCCTGCCCTACTGAGTAACCAACATTTCCTCTCAGATTTCTTGCATCTACAATATTTGGTACAACGTTATTTCTGTGCCTGTTTTGAGCATTAGAAATTCTTTGACTGTAAACTCCTCATGCCTGCGGTGTTGCTTGCAGTGGGCACAGAGCAAGAGGTCTCACATCTGGGTTCAGGCATAATTTTTGGCAGAGGTCTGCCACAAGAGCTGTTGAGTTTCAATGAGCCCCCAACTTCTGAGTTACCTTTGATAAAGCTTCCATGGCAATTGCAAACTACATGACTTCCAACAAGTTACTTAAGTGGCAACAACACTTGGAGAGTTTGGTTGTCCTTACTCAACCTTGAGTTTCTAGGAGTGAAAAATTTGCATATATTCTTCTTTACCCCACTTGAATCTTATGAAATGATAGAAATTTACTGCAGCTATGGTTCTGACTATCCAGCTATTAGTGGGAATCTTGACCAAAAGTAGTGGGCTAAAGTTTTACTCTGAAAATATCAGCATATAATCCAAGGCCAATATCTCAATTTGGAGCAGTGGCACTATTAGAGGTGACGTCTTTCTGGTGAGAAGCTCATCTAAGGCCCTCTCAAGGTTTTTTATTGACCAATATTGTAGATTGAAGTGTGGCAGCCCATTTTGTACATCTGGCCTTTATTTGTCCCAAGTGACAGGTAGAGCAGTTCATTGCTAGCAAGCTGCTTTGAGAAGGTTGTGAAAGGAGCAAGTTTACTTTTTTTTTTCTCTTCTGCTGTGACCAGTATCAAATAATTCAATACACAGTTAGAACTACATCTCATCTGTTCTGCCTTTTTGGATAAATATCATGGAATCCTGATGTATTTAGTTATTAACCACCAAGGAAACTAGAAACTAATGCAGCTTGATTGCAATTTTATTTGGAGTCATTTACATGATCCAATTTAGTTTATATAACAAGAGGAAATACACTTCAAATGTTAGCAATTAAATGTGAGAAACTTTGTAAAGTCTCATAGATGTGAAAGGCATTTAATACATTTTTTTTGTTCTCGTGCTTTCTGAGCACCTTTCACAAATCTGAGACATCTGGTTGCTGCAGAAAAGGAAGACAGGTTCCCATTGTCCATTCCTCCTGGCAAATTATTTCTCAAATTGTGGTATAGCTGAGGAGGAATCAATTTATCCCAAGCCTACCAATAGTCCCTTCAGATCAAAAAAAGTTGCTTTGGAAATACAAGCAGACTCCAAAACCAGAGAGAGGAAACAGTTCCCCACCACAACATATCTTTGAGTTTGTACTCAAGTGTGAAAAATCCAATCACATATAGTCCAGGGACAGAACATTCAGCTCAATAAGTCTGACCAAATGTGTGCTCCATAAATTAAATTAAATTAAATAGCATATTGCTCAAACCACCATCTCCTGCTTCTCAATTACAATCTAACCTTCCAATAATTGCACTTGTTAATAGCATCCAGTTGGGGTGCTTTATCTCAATTAATGATAAATTCAGTCAGGTGGACCATATATAATTAAGGACTACATTGTATCAATTTCAGAAAGCAGAACCTTATTTAAAGAATACATATTAGGGACTTGTGAACAAAGGCTTGTGGTTTGTTAGTTACTTTGAATGGTCTCAATGAGTTGAAGGGTGTTTGGCAATCCTCACCAGAAATCTCTGTATGTGCTGAGAGATGTGTTACTCTGGTGTATGAGGTAATAGAAAGGTGCCTAATTCTTCTGGCATTCAGACACCATAGAACCTAAGACCATAAGAAATAGGAACAGAATTGGGCCATTTGGCCCAAAGAGTCTACTCTGCCATTCTATCATGGCTGATTTATTATCCCTCCCAAACCAATTCTCCTGCCTTCTCCTAGTAACCATTGACACCTTTTGTAATCAAGAACCTATCAACCTCTACTTTAAATATAACCATTAACTTTGTCTCCACAGCTGTCTGTGCCAATGAGTTCTACAGATTAGAAAAGGATAGATAAGATAGAAGTAGGAAAGTTGTTTCCTTTGGTAGGTGAGACTAGAACTAGGGGACATTGCCTCAAGATTCAGGGGAGAAGATTTAGGAAAGAGATGAGGAGAAACTGTTATTCCCAGAGAGTGGTGAATTCTCTACCCAGGGAAGCAGTTGAGGCTTCTTCACTAAATATATTTAAGATACATTTAGATAGATTTTTACATGGTAGGCGAATTAAGGGTTATGGGGAAAAGGCAGGTAGATGGAGCTGAGTTTACGGACAGATCAGCCATGATCTTATTGAGTGGCGGGGCAGGCTTGATGGGCCGGATGGCCTACTCCTGCTCCTATTTCTTACGTTCTTATGTGACTACCATCTGCCTAAGGAATTTCCCCCTCATCTCTGTTCTAAAGAGGTGTCCTTCTATTCTGTTGTGCTCTTTTGTCCTGGTGTTACGTACCCCGTTACTGGGTTACCAAACCAGCAGAAATGGAAGCAACACACATAAAAGTTGCTGGTGAGCGCAGCAGACCAGGCAGCATCTCTAGGAAGAGGTGCAGTCGACGTTTCAGGCCGAGACCCTTTGTCAGGACTAACTGAAGGAAGAGTGAGTAAGGGATTTGAAAGTTGGAGGGGGAGATCCAAAATGATAGGAGAAGACAGGAGGGGGAGGGATGGAGCCAACAGCTAGGCGGGTGATAGGCAAAACGGATACGAAAGGATCATGGGACAGGAGGTCCGGGAAGAAAGACAAGGGGGGGGGGGATCCAGAGGATGGGCAAGGGGTATATTCAGAGGGACAGAGGGAGAAAAAGGAGCGTGAGAGAAAGAATGTGTGTATAAAAATAAGTAACAGATGGGGTACGAGGGGGAGGTGGGGCATTAGCGGAAGTTAGAGAAGTCGATGTTCATGCCATCAGGTTGGAGGCTACCCAGACGGAATATAAGGTGTTGTTCCTCCAACCTGAGTGTGGCTTCATCTTTACAGTAGAGGAGGCCGTGGATAGACATGTCAGAATGGGAATGGGATGTGGAATTAAAATGTGTGGCCACTGGGAGATCCTGCTTTCTCTGGCGGACAGAGAGTAGGTGTTCAGCAAAGCGGTCTCCCAGTCTGCGTCGGGTCTCGCCAATATATAAAAGGCCACACCGGGAGCACCGGACACAGTATATCACCCCAGCCGACTCACAGGTGAAGTGTTGCCTCACCTGGAAGGACTGTTTGGGGCCCTGAATGGTGGTAAGGGAGGAAGTGTAAGGGCATATGTAGCACTTGTTCTGCTTACACGAATAAGTGCCAGGAGGGAAATCAGTGGGGAGGGATGGGGGGGACGAATGGACAAGGGAGTCACGTAGGGACCGATCCCTGCGGAATGCAGAGAAGGGGGGGAGGGAAAGATGTGCTTAGTGGTGGGATCCCGTTGGAGGTGGCGGAAGTTACGGAGAATAATATGTTGGACCCGGAGGCTGGTGGGGTGGTAGGTGAGGACCAGGGGAACCCTATTCCTAGTGGGGTGGTGAGAGGATGGAGTGAGAGCAGATGTATGTGAAATGGGGGAGATGCGTTTAAGAGCAGAGTTGATAGCGAAGGAAGGGAAGCCCCTTTCTTTAAAAAAGGAAGACATCTCCCTCGTCCTAGAATGAAAAGCCTCATCCTGAGAGCAGATGTGGCGGAAACGGAGGAATTGCGAGAAGGGGATGGCATTTTTGCAAGAGACAGGGTGAGAAGAGGAATAGTCCAGATAGCTGTGAGAGTCAGTAGGCTTATAGTAGACATCAGTGGATAAGCTGTCTCCAGAGACAAAGACAGAAAGATCTAGAAAGGGGAGGGAGGTGTCGGAAATGGACCAGGTAAACTTGAGGGCAGGGTGAGGCATGTCTATCCACGGCCTCCTCTACTGTAAAGATGAAGCCACACTCAGGTTGGAGGAACAACACCTTATATTCCGTCTGGGTAGCCTCCAACCTGATGGCATGAACATTGACTTCTCTAACTTCCGCTAATGCCCCACCTCCCCCTCGTACCCCATCTGTTACTTATTTTTATACACACATTCTTTCTCTCACTCTCCTTTTTCTCCCTCTGTCCCTCTGAATATACCCCTTGCCCATCCTCTGGGTCTCCCCTCCCCTTGTCTTTCTTCCTGGACCTCCTGTCCCATGATCTTCTCGTATCCCTTTTGCCTATCACCTGTCCAGCTCTTGGCTCCATCCCTCCCCCTCCTATCATTTTGGATCTCCCCCTCCCCCTCCAACTTTCAAATCCCTTACTCACTCTTCTTTCAGTTAGTCCTGACGAAGGGTCTCGGCCTGAAACATCGACTGCACCTCTTCCTAGAGATGTCGCCTGGCCTGCTGCGTTCACCAGCAACTTCTATGTGTGTTGCTTGAATTTCCAGCATCTGCAGAATTCCTGTTGTTTGCAGCAGAAATGGAACACTCGTTGGAGTCTGGATTACTAGGAACTAACAAAGTTTTATTAAAGAACTAAGTAATACAGTACTCTAATCGTAAGGACATAAATGTGACAGGTTAGCAATGATAATACACACATATACACAGAACTAGGGTATTAGGAATCAACCAAGCTCTGTCGCAGTCTAGGGGTAAAATGATCAGTCTTAAGTGCCGCAGAGTTCAGTTCAGTTTAGTGCAGTTTGCAGTAATCACTGTTGTCGTACTGTTGGGGGGGGGGGGGCGGGGTGAGGAGAGAGAGATATGCAATTTGGTTTCAGGCAGACCCTTTGATATCTTCTATCCCGCTGTGGTCACCGACTGTGACCCCTCCGTTCCAGATACGATTGTTCTTCTGCAGTGAACCCGGCACCCAGGCAAGGGCAGACACACACCCCAGGTTCCCACCAATCGTACCTTTACACCCTGTGAACCTCTGGTCAGTTCCCGTGAACCAGACCTCCAAACTCCCACCACTTGCGGAGGCACACTGTTCTTCCCAGGGTCTCGAGGTGTGTCGCGTACCTTAGCGAACCTGCTCTTTTTATCCCCTTGCTGGGGTATCACCTGTCCATCAAACTTCAAACAGTTCAGGTTCAAAGTAACCGGTCTGTCAATATTCTGAATTGTGTTTCTTTTCTGTTAATCCCTCTCTTCTCTCTTATTAACATTTTGAATGTTTCTCCATTGTCTCTCTTATTTCTCTCATTAACATCAATCGTCCGATAGCTTTGTTTGGTGTCACACTGGAAACCCCGTTCTCTGCAACCCCCCCCCCCCCAAACAATATGGAAATGTCCTCTCTATCTTCACTCTAGGCCTCCTAATATTTGATTAGAGTCAATGAGATTTCTCCCTCTTTCTTAAAAACTCTAGTGAGTACAGGCTCAGGGCCATTAAATGCTCCTCAGACGTTAACCATTTCATTCCTGGAAACATTCTTGGGAGCCTCCTATGGACCATCTCCAATGTCAACACACCTTTTCTTAGATAAAAGGCCCATAACTGCTCATAAGACTCCAGGTGCAGTCTGACCAATGCTTTATAAAGCCTCAGCTTTACACCCTTGCATTTATATTCTATTCCTTTCAAAATGAATGCTAGCATTAGGACTGCAAGTTAACCTTTAGGGAATCTTGCATGAGAGCTCCCAAGGTAATATTTCATGACCAACTTATGTCATCACAAAAGACCATTAGCAGACTGTAATCAGAAGATGATTCATACTGTACTATACCCTCCTGACCTAATTATTTAGTATTAGCACCTCTACAATTTCCTGTAATATTGAGCTTCACAGTCTCTGGATAAAGATGATTTTTCTGAATCCTTGGGGACTAACATTACATTGATGGTTTCTTACTTTCAATGATTGGAAATACATTCCACAAATCTACCCTCACTTTTTTCAGTCTCCATTTGCTTGCAGCAGTTGTTACCACATTGGATTATTATGAAACCGGATATTATCTTAACAGTTTATCATAGAGCAGCTGTTAGATTTTTAATTAAACCATCCAGGGAAATTGATGAAATTATGCATAATATCTCTGTGAATATCCTAATATGAAAGACGTACAAAAGTTGTATGTATTACTTACAAATTTTGTAAAACTTGTGTTTAACATCAGCAATGGTAAACGAAGGAAGCATCTGAAAAATACGATAAAAAGTAATAAGTTCGTTTTCTGCACAGTTGCAAACAGGGGTGGTGAACCTATGTCATGTGTGTCCAGGATGGAACCCTTGATTCTCTAAACCCCACCCATAATAAAAAGATACATAATAATTATCTTCACTGCCAAATGAAGCAGCAAATTATTTTTCACAACCCAAGAACAGTGAGATGTTTTCACAAGGAACATCTCTGTTAGCTTGTCACCAGCTAGACCGTTGCGAGAACATGTGACATTAGATGATATGTTTTGAAAGCAAAGTATTATAGCAATACTAGCAATCGAAATAACATTATTTTTTAACTGTCTTTTGAAAAGATTAATATTAATAATTTTTGAAAAAGTTTTCTAAAATACTTCATTTATTTAAATCTGTCTCTGTTATACTTTTGTTAATAGTAAAACAATGAATACATGTGAACAAGGAACAGTACTCATCCCTTTTCTTCAAAAAAAGCCCATATTTTTTGTTGTTAATTCAGTAATCAAATATAATTTCTGCTCAAAATTACCAGAGTATGCAAGAGAAATTTTTTAGAAAGTTATCACCATTTGAACAAAAGGGTTTGTCCCACCATATTCCATCCCGCCCCCCCCCCCCCCCCCCCCCCGGTGACAAGAGATTTTCATTAGCTGTTTCAGTCGGTAAACCAGAACTATTTCCAGGGACGTTACTCAGTACTTTTGGCAAACAGCCTGGGTAATGAAGGCTTACAGTGGAGTAGTGAGAGCATTTTCAGGGGAGTTGAGGCCATTACACTCCTCTGTACGAAGGCAAAACTGCCCTCTGAGCTGGGAGAAATGAGCTATGATTCCTGCATATTTACAGTGAGGAAAAGGACAACTCTCACTGTTTAGCACAAATTGCATTGGAGTTGCTTCTTTAGCAGATCAAAGAGCTGAAGATGCAATGCCAATTCATCTCTTCTCCTTTGTAGTTGGTGCACATTTAAGAAGATGTGTTTTTAACAAAATTATTTATTATTATGGTTTACAATTACATTCCCTACTTCCTTATGCCTCATTGTATTTATGCATATGACAATAAACTTGACTTCTTTTGTCTATTTAAATAAATGAGAAAGGAAGACAAGATCAAATGAGATGGCTTGAAAATACATCAAACATTTGCAATATTCCATCAAAAGCTTGGGGGGCATCTTTGTCAGTGGGATTAGATGAAGAGTGTGCAGGTAACTTCAACATGCAAACTATTGGGATTCACCCAGCTGTCTCCAGGTGGTATATTGTGTATTCTCCTGAAATCAGGAACCTTCATTGGAAACTTCCTTGTGGATTGCTGATTCCCAAACCCTTGGAAAGTTGCTGGCTCTTGAAAATGGAGGAACCCTCAGGGAGAAGGTTAGTCCCGTCCTAGCTAAAGATCAAGAGTGAGGTGTTAACAACTGAAATCTCAGTAAGATTAAAACCTTAGGAACTTAGATAATTCTTATCAACTTCTTTAATCTTGTCAACCAGTCTAAGTATTTCCTAATTAAAAATTAATCCAGAAGTATATGAAATAATTTGTCCACGAATATATGATTTAAAAGTATCCCAGAGTGTCCCACTGGAAATATCCTTTGTAGAATTCATTCTAAAGAAAAAATTAATCTGTTCCTCAATAAACCTAACAAAATCTGAGTCTTGAAGCAAAGTGGTATTAAATCTCCATTGTCTGGAATTAATAAATGTATCCCTTAAGTTAATTATTAATTTCAACGGTGCATGGTATCACAAATTTATTGATAACTACGCAATACTGTAATATAAATGCAGATATATCAAACAGGTTAGCAATGCTTTTATATATATAAATAGATGGTAAAGTTCAGTTCAGTTCGGGGTATTGAGTTGAGCAGTGATGGAGAGAGAGAGGGGGAATGATTTGAGTCTTCGGGTGATCTGATGCTGTCGATCTTCCCGTTGTCCTCCGAAATCCTTTAGAAGTCACCAACTGTGAGCACAACAAAGGGGACCGTTCTTCTATGGCACCTTGTCAGAGGCCTTTTGAAAATCCAAATGTACAACATCCACTGCATCCCATTTATCTATACTACTTGTAACCTCCTTAAAGAATCCCAAACAAGTTCGTCAGGCAAGTTTTCCCTTAAGAAAATCATGCTGACTTTGTCTTATCCTGCCCTGCATCACTAAGTACTCCATCACCTCATTCTTAACAATTGAAACCAACATCTTCTCAACCACAGAGGTCAAGCCAACTGGTCTATAATTTCCTTTCTACTGTCTCTCTCCTTTCTTAGAGAGTGGAGTGACATTTACAATTTTCCAGTCCTCTGGTACCATGCCAGAGTCCATTGATTCTTGAAAGATCATTACTAATGCCTCCACAATTTCTACTGCTACGTCTTTCAGAACCATAGAGAGCAGTTCAGTGGGTCTGGGTGACTTGGGTACCTTTAGGTCTTCCAGCTTTTTGGGCACCTTCTCCCTTGTAATAGGAAATGCATGCTCTTATCTTCCTTCTACCCTTCAACATCTGGCACACTTCTTGTGTCTTCCACAGTGAAGAATGTTACCAAATACTCATTTATTTCATCCTTGCTCTCCGTTATTATTTCTTTGGGTCTCGTTTTCTACCAGTCCTATATCCACTCTCATCTCTCTTTTTTTTAATATACTTGAAAAAGCTTTTCCTATCCATCTTAATATTGTTTGCAAGCTTGGTTTCATATTTCTTTTCCCCTCTAATGATTATTTTAGTTGTTCTCTGTAGGTTTTAAAAGCTTCCTCTCTCTTCCAATATATATTAATGACTTGGATGAGGGAATTAAATGCAGCATCTCCAAGTTTGCGGATGACACGAAGCTGGGCGGCAGTGTTAACTGTGAGGAGGATGCTAAGAGGATGCAGGGTGACTTGGATAGGTTGGGTGAGTGGGCAAATTCATGGCAGATGCAATTTAATGTGGATAAATGTGAAGTTGTCCACTTTGGTGGCAAAAATAGGAAAACAGATTATTATCTGAATGGTGGCCGATTAGGAAAAGGGGAGGTGCAACAAGACCTGGGTGTCATTATACACCAGTCATTGAAAGTGGGCATGCAGGTACAGCAGGCGGTGAAAAAGGCGAATGGTATGCTGGCATTTATAGCGAGAGGATTCGAGTACAGGAGCAGGGAGGTACTACTGTAGTTGTACAAGGGCTTGGTGAGACCACACCTGGAGTATTGTGTGCAGTTTTGGTCCCCTAATCTGAGGAAAGACATCCTTGCCATAGAGGGAGTACAAAGAAGGTTCACCAGATTGATTCCTGGGATGGCAGGACTTTCATATGAAGAAAGACTGGATGAACTGGGCTTGTACTCGTTGGAATTTAGAAGATTGAGGGGGGATCTGATTGAAACGTATAAGATCCTAAGGGGATTGGACAGGCTAGATGCAGGAAGATTGTTCCCGATGTTGGGGAAGTCCAGAACGAGGGGTCACAGTTTGAGGATAGAGGGGAAGCCTTTTAGGACCGAGATTAGGAAAAACTTCTTCACACAGAGAGTGGTGAATCTGTGGAATTCTCTGCCACAGGAAACAGTTGAGGCCAGTTCATTGGCTATATTTAAGAGGGAGTTAGATATGGCCCTTGTGGCTACGGGGGATCAGAGGGTATGGAGGGAAGGCTGGGGCGGGGTTCTGAGTTGGATGATCAGCCATGATCATAATAAATGGCGGTGCAGGCTCGAAGGGCCGAATGACCTACTCCTGCACCTATTTTCTATGTTTCTATGTTTCCTGTTTATTTTTGCTTTGTTGTATGCCCTTCTTTTGTTTTTACATTGGCTTTGACTTCCCTTGTGCCCCACGGTTGTACTATTTTGCCATTTGCGTAATTATTTGATTTTAGTGTAAGGGGTTTCTTCTTTTATGTTACTGCTAAGGCTAATAAAATGGTTTCTTTGTTGTGTTAAAAATAAAAATGGCTTCTTTGTTATGTTGTAAAAGTCACAAAAGGAAGAAGTCCTAGAACAGATCCCTGAGGCACACCACTAGTCACCGACCTCCATGCAGAATATCTCCCATCTACAACCACTCTTTGCCTTCTGTGGGCAAGCCAATTCTGGATCCAAAGAGCTAGGTCTCCTTCGATCCCATGCCTCCTTACTTTCTCAATAAGCCTTACACGGCGTACCTAATCAAATGCCTTGCTGAAATCCATATACACTACATATACTGCTCTACCTTCATCAATGTGTTTAGTCACATCCTCAAAAAATTCAATCAGGCTCGTAAGGCACGACCTGCCTTTGACAACCTCTCCAAAAGTTCATAAGTCCTGCCTCTCGGGATCTTCTCCATTAACTTGCCAACCACTGAAGTAAGACTCACTGGTCTATAATTTACTGGGCTATCTCTACTCCCTTTCTTGAATAAATTAACAACATCTTCAACCCTCCAATCATTGCCAGAGGATTAGCAATCTCCTCCTTTGCCTCCCACAGTATCCTGTAGTATATCTGGTCCGGTCCTGGTGACTTATCCAACTTGATGCTCTCCAAAAGCTCCAACACATCCACTTTCTTAATGTCTATATACTCAAGCTTTTCAGTCCGCTGTAAGTCATCCTACAACTGCCATGGTCCTTTTCGTAGTGAATACTGAAACAAAGTATTCATTCCGCACCTCTGGTTCCATACACACTTTTCCACCATCGCACTTGATTGGTCCTATTCTCTCATGTCTTATCCTGGTAGCAGAAATAAATGTGCATACCATTTTTGAAAACGGGGGAAAACCCAAAAATCTGAGATGCAAAGGGAATTGGGAGTCCTTGTGCAGAGCACCCTAAAAGTTAACTTGCAGGTTGAGTTAGTGGTAAGGAAGGCAAATGTAAGTTGAGCATTCATTTCAAGAGGTCTAGAATTTATGAAAAGGAACTTGATGCTGAGGCTTAATAAGGAACTAATGAGTCCTCACCTTAGGTATTGTGAACAGTTTTGGGCTTCTCATCCAAAAAGATGTGCTGGCATTGGAGAGGGTTCAGAGGAGGTTCACAAGCATGATTCTGAGAATGAAAGGAGAATCATATGAGGAATGTTTGATGGCTCTGGGTCTGTACTCATTGGAATTTAGTAGGATGTGGAGGGGTGCTCTCATTGAACTTTTTTGAATATTGTAAGGTCCAGACAGAATAGATATGGAAAGGATGTTTTCCATGATGGGGAGTTTAGGGCAAGATGGCATAGCATCAGGATAGAGGGGCATACATTTAAAACAGAGATGCGGAGAAATTTCTTTAGCTAGAGGATGGTGAATTTGTGTAATTTGTTACCACAGGCAGCTGTAGAGGCCAGGTCGTTGGGTGTTTTAAGGCAGAGTTTGATGGTTTGTTCTTTGGATATGGCATCAAAGGTTACGAGGCGAAGGCCGGGGAGTGGTGCTGAGGAGGGGAAAGAAAGGTTCGGCCATGATTGAATGGTAGAGCACACTCGATGGGCCAAATGGCCTAATTCTGCCCCTATGTCTTACGGTCTATACCTAGAAGTTTTTGTCTCCTACTTCACCCCATGAAATATGCAGACTCTTTGATTCCAGCCTGTTGACCAGTGTCCCACTCTTGGCCATGGTATCAACTGCTGCCTGGTCCCGTTCAGGAGTTTGTTTCCTCAGCCTGACTGCTCCTGTCCTTAGATTTTCCTTAAATCCTACTACTTTTGTACATTACTTACAAAAAACTGCTTTCAGATCCTATCAGTATTGACCTGAGACATCAACCATCTTTTTACCTTCACAGATGCAGCACAAGCTGCTGAGTTCCTCCAGCAATTTCTTTTTCTGATCTCTATTCCAGCATCGGCAGTCTCTTGCATTTCTCACTATCTTTCACTTTCTAATTGCATCTCATTGAAGATATCCTTGGATGATTTTCTCACAACAAATGTGTTGTATAAATAAAAACTGCCAACTTCTTTGAATTTATTTCCAGCAACAAGACCCGGAGTTCTTAACTTTAAAACAAACATTCAGAAGCAGATCTGTGCATGACACTGACAGCTGAAGTAAACTAGGGACTTTAGCTATGCAGTAAGTACAAAGTTCAAGTAAACTTATTGTCAAAGTGCATGCTGTATATATCACCATATACAAGAAATGAGTCATTTTTTTGAGGCATTCACAGTAAAAGCAAGGAACACAGTAAGATTAATTGAAGACCACACCCAACAGGATGGACAAACAACAAATGTGCAAGAGAAAACAGGCTGTGCAAATACAGAAAAGAAAAGAAGAAATAATAAGTAAATAAATTAATAAATAAACAATAAATATTGAAAGTATGAGATGAAGACTCCTTGAAATTGAGTCCATAAGTTGAGGGAACATTTCAATGATTGTGCAAGTGAAGTTGAGTGAAGTTATCTCCTCTGGTTCAAGAGCCTGGTGCTTGAGGGATAATAACTTTTCCAAAATCTAGTGGTGTGAGTCCTGAGGCTCCTGAATCTGCTTCCCAATGGCAGCCACGAGAAGACGGCATGGGCTAAATGGTAGGGGTCCTTGATGATGGATGCTACTTTCCTGCAACAATGCCTTGTAGATATGCTCAATAGTTAGGAGCGCTTTACCCATGATGGACCGGGCCATATCCACTACCTTTTATAAGCTTTTCCACACAAAGTCATTAGTGTTTCCATACCTGGTCATGATACAACCTGTCAATATTGTCTCCACCACACATCTATAGAAGTTTGACAAAGTTTTACATGACATGCTGAAGCTTCGCAAACTTTTAAGAGGTTGCTGTGATTTCTTTGTAATGGCAATTACCTACTAGGCTCAGGACAGATCCTCTAAAATAATAGCACAGTGGAGTTCAATTTTGCTGACCCTGTCCACCCCTCTTTTCCTCCTCCTGAAGTCAATAATTAGCTCCTTGGTCTTTCTGACATAGAGTGAGAGGTTGATGCTATAGGACCACTCAGACCGATTTTCAATCTCCGACCTATAAGCTGGTTTATCACCACCTTTGATTCAACCAATGACAGTAGTGTCATCAGCAGACTTAAATATGGCATTGGAGCTGTGCTTAGCCTCTCAATCCTAAGTATAAAGTGAGTAGAGCAGGGGTTAAGCACAGTGCCTTGTGGTGCACCTGTGCTGATGGAAACTGTGGAGGAGAAATTGTAGTCGATCTGAATAGACTTGCTCATGAAAGACCAAGCAGCACTCACCAGCAAAACATTTCCTCTTCCCTATTTATACAAACAATCATTAAAATGACAAAATTACTGAAACAAAATAATCCATTAATCAATTTTAGTTGCTCTTTTTAACTGGTTGTTAACCATCCTTTGACATTGAAAGTGAGTGGCAGATTTCAGTTTAGAAGCTGCTAGAGAGAAGAATCCTAGCATCTTTTTGAGTCTTCCTGAATTATTCATAACTAATCAATGTCTATCCAATAAACATTTTGCAAGCTGCTGCTGTAGGGAAAGTTTGACAAAGTGTTTTTCACAACATGAAAACAACAATGGACTCTTCCTGAGCTTTGATGTTTTAAACACTGAAGAATGGTGGGAATTATACTTCGGAACTGAGCAGCACACCACACAATTTAAAGTACAGTTCTATCTAACATTAGGAAAAATTTAACAGTTAAATTACAAAACCGAAGTCCCTTATGAAACCCTTTGAAGCAAAATAATTTAGGACGATCTTTGGGATATGTTTTTAAATTCCTGCTTCTAAAGTTAACTGAAGCATTGCTTCAGTTGTGAGAATAAATGCCTCAAAGTGCACAATGCTCTATGGAATATTAATCATCAATTGCCCAGCTCAATTCAGCCAAAACCATCAAAATTAATCATGTTTATGAGCTTTTCTTGCTCTTCATGCATCGTTAATTAATAATGCACTGACTAATGATACTCATGATCAGCTATGAATAGATGAGCTTTTCTTTCTCAGTCTGCACTGATGCCATATGCATCATTTTAGTCATTACAAAGGTCTAAAAGTAATTACATGAGCATGAGAAATTATTTGTCACTTTGCATTATCAATGTTATCCGTACCTCAGTTTATAAACATGGACGTGTTTCTCTGTGATTTTAATCAGACCATGTTAATACTTATAAGCCAAATATTTAATTATAAGGAGTAAGGTAATGTGCCTTTCATATATTCATTCTTAGGCATGCTTCTCAAAAAATGAGGCATCTAATATCTACCTATGGAGAGATATAGGTGTTGTTGCATGAATGAAATCACCAGAGAGAGTTTCTGGTAGATACAAAGCAGCTTCTTTATTCGACAAAACCAGGTACAGCAGGCATCATACGGAGTCGCTTTCATGGAACGGTCTGCTGGCCCAGTGTGACGCTCGATATTTATTTGCTAAACACAAAGGACCTTCCATATTTACAAGGTATAGACAATGCTTTCTGAAACTACATACAAACTTCACACCTTCTGATTCGCATCCATCCCACAGGCGCCAGCAGCATCTGGACGGGGCTTTTAGGAATCCATTGTTCCAAACTGAATCCACAATACATTGCCAAGGAACAGAGGACTGGTAGCCAAAGCCATTTGCTAAATGTAAACGACCTAAACCCAAAAATCACTCCAACAGTCCCTCCTCCTGGCCCTCCTGGACAAAAATAAATTTATACCAGGAAAGGCCAGCCTATGAGGATCTACTCAAATAAGGCAGCAAAAATGCCCTGTCTCGAAACTCCCCCCCTCCCCAATTTTGTGTGCCTAGATATATACCCGAGCGTTCCCTAATCACTACCTACCAAATGTTAAGCGGAGAGGCTGTTCCAGAAAATTGAACAAGTCTTTAGAAATGTGACTTCTTTTGTGTGCCTGTCGGCTCTTTCCCTGCAGGCTGATTGCAGTTTAATCACATTCCTTTGTCTTCACCCCTTCATTCTCTGGTCGCTGAAACTCTTCCAAGGAGCACCCACAGGCTCTCTCATCGATGTACAGGAAGGGGTTGGGGTGGCCTCTGTGTAAATGTCTACAAGGACCTCTCCCCGGTGGCACCCCCTTCTGAACTGTCCAGTCGATCACTGGCCCAACTGCTGAAAGGGCCCAGCTCCCAGCTCCTCATATAGACTGAAGGTGACTGCCTTCAGAAGTCGTGTGCAGTCTGAAATGCCATCGAAGTTGTGGAACTTGCTGTCTCTGCTTTAACTTAAAAATCCCTCCCCATCTATTTTCCAATCTTTTCTATTCTATGCTACCACACTAATAATCTGCCTTCAGCAAACAGCCTTCATTACAGAGTACCATCATCATCACACTATTCATGGTTTTCCAACACGCTCTCAGTGTCTTCTGCCACGCTGTCGTGGTTTTCTGCCTTTGAGTTTCCTCCGGGTATGTTTTTATCAGCTGTGGTCAGGTCTGGTATGGCTGGCTGGTGTTCCTCTCTTAGGTTCTCTGTAATTACATGGTTACTGGGTACTCTTGCTCTGTCTGTGGGAGCAACAAGAGGGTGAGTTGTATGCTTTAACCTGAGTCCAGTGTTTCCACTGGCTGCCTCACCAAGTCTGCACACAGACACACGTATCATTGGTTAAGAGTACTGTCTGTGGTCCTATCCACCTGGGGGCAGACCCTGGCCTTTCTGACAGCACCCTCACCATGACTTGGTTATCGGGCTGTGGAAGGACTATTTTCTTTCCCTCTGGCTCTCTCTGATCAACAATTTGCTGCTGTTTCGCTTGGTCCTTCAACACTTTAAGTTGATTACAAAGGTCTTCCACGTACAGCGTCATTCTATCCCTGTAAGCCCCATGGTCCCCGCAACCCGTAATTACCCCATGATATAACTTCAGTAATATCGGCCTAATACATGGTGGGGCCACCACGACTCTTTCCTCCCCGTGTGTCCAGCTCCCATCTGGTCCCTCCTTTGCTCCCTTTCTCCGCCACCTCTCCTCTTCTGCCTCCACCTCTTCATATCATTTAACTAAACTGACTTCTGTCGTTTCTTCCTGCGCACTTGCAATTTCAGTTGCCTTTTGTTCCTCTGCTGCCTTGTTCGCAATAATGTCTGCCCTCGGAGGGACTGGAAAAACTTTATGTTTTGTGACAAGCCATTCAGGATTGTTGCAGGGCCCGCCACTATGGGATGCAATTTTGGCCTGGTCTTAAGGGCATTACAGCCTATTGTTAATGGACATGATCCGCTGGGCTTTACTGGCCATATAGGCAAGTTAGTAGTGGTCGCAGTCTCTCTTTTTTTTGTTCCTTCACTATACCCTGGACAGCTGTCAGTGCATCAGTTTTTATAGGGTCCTGCTAATGGGGTTTATACAGACCCTCCTCCATTTTAACTGGGTCTATCTTTACTCGACCACAATCTTGCTTGTGTGTAGCCCACACTGCTGGGAACTGCTGACAAGGTAACCCATAGACACTATCCTGGCTCCAGTCTTTGGTGATCGGGGCAGCTACGACTATACTAGCCAGGTTGTGTATTCTGTTGGTTGTATGCGTTCGCTGCCCCTGACTTGTCCATATTATTTCTCCCTTTCCCGAATCTATAACAGCTCCTGCTTCCCTTAGGAAGTCTATTCCAAAGATAGTGCCCTCGATATTTGGACATACTCAGAAATGCACTGGAAGCTGCACTCCCCTGATTTCTAGTATTTGGGACTCGCTTCTTTCTGCTTCCGCCGTTTTCCCTCCTACACCCCTAATATAACTGGCCTGTCCGGTTGTTGGCAGAGGTAAGTCTGTTATCGATACCGATGCCCCTGTGTCCACTAACATATTACATCGCCGTCCTCCTAACAATGCTGTTATGTACATCCGCGGGTCACCAGCGTTGGCAGTGGGGCCTGCCGCCACATCTTTTTCTGACCTAGGAGCCGTCTTTACTCGCTCTATGAACTGATCGACTGGGCACCGATGGGGTGAGAGATTGCATGTTTGCAGTAACGTTCACATGTTTTACTTTCTGTTTTGGACACTGCCTCCAACCATGTCCCAATAGGCCGCACCTGTAGCATATCAACTCCTTTACCCTCCCATGTCTATTCTGACAATTCCTTGCTTCGTGCCCTGGCTGCTGACAAGCAAAACAAACTCTATGGGACATCACAGCAACTGCATCCACTATGGCCACTTTACGATCTCTCTTGCACTTTCTTTGGTCTATCTCACTGGCCCACGAAACTATTGCAGAACAGGTCGACCCCACCGTTACGCCTAACGGTGATTCATTGTGGACTTCAGGCATGCTAGGAGCCACACTCATGTCCCCACCTACATCAATGGAGCTGTAGTGGAGCGTGTATAAAGCTTCAAATTCCTTGGTGTCCATGTTCCTGAGGATCTCACCCTGTCCCTGAACTCCTCCATCCTCATCAAAAAGGCGCAACAGCGCCTTTATTTCCTGTGGAGCATCAAGAAAAGTCACCTCTGTCCCAGGATACTGACTGATGGACTTTTACCGCTGTACCATTGAAAGCATACTCACCAACTGCATCTCAGTGTGGTATGGCAATTGTCCCGTACTGGACCGCAAAGTACTCCAGCGTGTGGTGAAAACTGCCCAGCCGATTATTGGCACCCAATTGCCCACCATTGAGAACATCTACCATAAACGCTGCCTGGGCAGGGCGAAAAGCATTATCAAGGATCTATCTCACCCTAATCATGGACTTTTTACTCTCCTCTCATCTGATAGGTGCTACAGGAGCCTCCGTTCCATCACCAGCAGGTACAGGAAGAGCTTCTTCCGAGGCTGTGACCCTGCTGAACCTCACATCACAGCACTAAGCAGTATTGCACCCATATTGTACTGTCTCAGAACTTCTATAGTTGTGTCCTATAGTACTTACTTTTTATTCGCAATTACTTTGTAAATAACAACATTCTTTGCATTTCTGGTCAGGTGCTAACTGCATTTCATTGGCTTTGTATCTGTACTCAACACAATGACATTAAGGTTGAATCTAATCTAATCTAAATCTAAAACTTCCTGGTGGGCTGAGTTCAGGCCTTCCTTCAGCATTTTCAGGAAGACTTGGTCATCCCTCCCTGGATTATCCAACCCTGAATACTCCTCATACGCTCGATATTTACATTCTGCATTATCCACGGCCATCTCATCAGCTTTTTGAATCACTGCCATTATCGTTCCCCAGTTGCTCTCACCTCCCCTCAGTCACTGCCTCACCTTCCCTTTAAAAAAACAATATCTTTCTTCATTGTTGGTGTTCCCAATAGTTGCCCAGGTACCTTCCCGCACGCCCTGGGCCATCCTGTTCCACATATTCCTCAGGCACTTTGCTTTTACCAACACGTGTATATCTTTAGGGTGCATCTGGTGAATTTCAACCATTTCCTCGAGCTTACGCCAGAATTCTGAATTTCTACATGCAATTTTAAGTGAGGGCAACTCTGACAAATTACTTTGTTTCTCCCTGGGGGTGAAGGGCTTATGAATGGTCGTAATTAATGTCAAGGGCTGGTTCAGATCATCAGGGTTCTCGATCTGATGTTGTTTGATCTCAATAGGTGCCATCCCAACAGATTTATCTGGGTAAAACCTCTCCCTGAGATATCTCCACACTAATTCCCCCACTACGCAAAATATAAAAGATGGGTTCCAGTTAAACAGCACATACTTAAAACCACAAAGTATGTACTCCACAATCTGTCACTTTTGAGCACCTGAACTCATGATGCCTGCTGTATTCCTTTGCATCACACTTGAAAAACGTACACCAAAACATAGCTCCCCGAACGAGAGGACCTGCCCTCACCCTGGTGTCCCGAACGGTTGGTAACTGTCGCAACTGGTGGCTACATCTCACCAAGTTAACACACAAAGTTTCTTCACTTACATAAACACACATGCACATGCACACACTACTTTTATATCTACCAGTTCAGCTCTCTGCGTTTGTGATACCTCGTGTTCCCGTGTACTGCCGACCCGAACAGATCCAAGTGTGAGTGCTATTTTAGAAAATACTCACCCACCATACTGCTAAGATCACTGGCTACACGATGGGTCACGAAGGTATCCCATTCCTGACACCAAATGTTGTTGCATGAATGAAATCACCAGAGAGAGTTTCTGGTAGATACAAAGCAGCTTCTTTATTCGACAAAACCAGGTACAGCAGGCATCATACGGAGACGCTTTCGGTGGAAAGGTCTGCTGGCTCAATGTGGGGCTCGATATTTATTTGCTAAGTACAAAGGACTCATCCATATTTACAAAGTACAGACAATGCTTTCTTTTGAAACTACATACAAACTTCACATCTTCCGATTCGCATCCATCCCACAGGCGCTAGCAGCGTCTGGACTGGGCTTTTAGGAATTCATTGTTCCAAACTGAATCCACAATACATTATCAAAGAACAGAAGACTGGTAGCCAAAGCCATTTGCTAAATGTAAATGACCTAAACCCAAAAATCACTCTAACAGTAGAAAACATTTCGACGTGGGCTGAGCAGTGGCAAAACAAATGCTGCAGACAATTGACTCGTTCCAATGAGGGAGTGCAACAACATGCCTGTACAGTCAATGCCTTTAGCATGGCCAAGTCTCCCATAATCAACATTCATGCAGTCATCATTGAGTGGAAAATCTCCTGGATCATCCACATAAAACTGTGGGTGCAAGGGTAGAGCAGAGTCTGAATATCTGTAGAAAATGAATCATACCTTCATACCCAGAGGTCTTTCCACTACCTACACCTGATTTGTGGATAAGTATTTTGCAATTGCCTGGATGAGTGCAGCTCCAACAACATTCACTAATTTGTTATTAAAATACTGGTCCCTAAATTTAATTCAATAATCCCTGATCCACAGTAACAACAATCCAGGGATCAATTCATTAGCTGAACTATTTCTTAGTGTTAATGTGGCTTTTTTTAAATCAGTGATTTAGCCAATTACTGTTGTAAATAGACACCTTGGTTTTTTATGCTCTATGGAACACTGCTTTACCTATTTAACATCAATTTTCTAACCAGTTTCACTGAGATATGTTTTCTAAAATAGCCACAGTTTTAGCTGTTTTTTTGTGAGTCACTAATAATAACACTGTTATTTGCAGAATCGTGACTTACTCGAAAGCATCTTATATTCTTAAGCATCAGTGCTGTTGACAAAAGATGGAAACCTATTCTTAAATGTCTAATCCTTTCCACCTGCACAATGTCTATATCCTTCCATCACCTGCACATGTATGTGCCTACTTAAGATTCTTAAACACCTCTATTATTTTTGCATCCTGGGAAATCTATGCTTTTAACTCTTATTCTGATCAGCAGGGGCTAAACTGAACTAAACAAAAATATCTATAATGCATGTCTCTTCTGTTTACAAAATGCTGTATCCTATATACACAGTAAATCAAGAATTGGGTGTTTTTTATATATTCTATATACCATCAAAGCAGAAGTTTTTTTAAAATTTTCTTCAGACCGATTCTGAGCAAGAATTAGGAATCAGTGTCCACTGTAGAAAGTTGAAATATTCCACCAAATCATTTAGAAAGAATCAATTGACCCTATTCATAAACACAAGAGATTCTGTAGATGCTGGAAATCTTCAGCAGCACACATAAAATGCTGGAAATCTTCAGCAACACACATAAAATGCTGGAGGAACTCAGCAAGTAAGGCAGGATCTACGAAGGGAATAAAAAGTTGCTGTTTCAAGCTAAGTCCCTTCATCAGGACTGGAAAGGAAAGGGGTAGAAACCAGAATAGGAAAGTGGGCGAGGGGAAAGCTTGCAAGCTGGCAGGTGATAGATGAAAAAAGGTGAGGAGGAAAGGGGATGAAGTAAAATGCTGGGAGGTGATAGGTAAAGATACAAAAGGCAAAAGAAGAAGGAATCAAATAGGAGAGGAGAGTGGATTATTGAATAAAGAAAAGGAGGAAGGGGACCTGTGGAAGGTGAGGAGAAAAGGAGAGAGAGGGGAACCAGAATAGGGAGTGGAGAGATCTCTCTCCTTGCATATAAACCTGCAAATGGAACAAATGCTACACCTGCCCTAAGCCTCCTCCCTCCCCTCCACTCAGGGCCCCAAACAGTCCTTCCAGGTGAGGCGACACTTCACTTGGGTGTCTGTCAGAGTCATTTACTATATCTAGTGCTCCAGGCGCAGCCTTGTCTACATTGGTGAGACTCAAGAGAGACTGAGGGACTGTATTGTCAAGCACCTTCACTCCATCTGTCTCAAGAAACAGATTTTTCCAGTGGCCACCCATTTCATTTTGACTTCACATTCCCATTCCGATACATCAGCCTATGGCCTCCTCTATTGGCACATGAGGCCACACTCTGAAGGAGCAACACTACACATTCCATCTGGTTAGCTTCCAGCCTGCTGACATGAGCATCGATTTCTCTAATTTTTGATAATTTCTTCTTCCTCCCCCTCCTATCACTTTCCTTTCCTATTGTGGATACCCTCTCACACTTTGTCTTCTCTTCACCTGTCCATCACAACCCTTCTACTTCCCCTTTCTTCCATAGTCCACTGTTCTCTCCTATTAGATTCCTTTTTCAGCCTTTTACCTCTTCCACCTATCATCTGCCAGGTCTTTACTTTATCACGCTCTCCTCCACCCATAGAACATCCTCCTTACTTGGTTTCACCTATCATCTTCCAACTTGTTCTCCTTGCCCTCCCCTCACCAGCTTATTCTGGATTCTGTCCCTTTGCATGCCAGTCCCGATGAAGGGTCCAAAACGTTGACTGTTTATTTCCCTTCATTGAAGTTGCCTGACTTGCTGAGTTCCTGCAGCAATTTGTATGAGTTGTGGAAAATTGTTCTGTAATGTTTATTGCTTTTTGTCTACTCTGAATTTGCAGAAACAAAACTCTTCCCCCTAAGATTAAGAATAATTGTTGTGTATATTTGTTTGTCATTAATAACCTCAGTATGCTTGATCCTACAGTGACTGACATACAATTATCAACACTTTTTTAATATCTTAATATCTTCAGAATAACGAATGGCTCTGCTACTTTTAATGGCATCAATTATTTACAGTTTTAATCCATAAGGTCATAAGTCAGGTTAATTGTGAGCCTACCACTCTTAATAAGATGCTGTTAAACCAGACAGCGGAATCCATTTTAACTTTATCTCGGGTATTTCTCATCTCATTGACTTCAATGGGATTGCATGTGCCCTCATTATTCACTGAGGTGATGCAAGAAATAAATTCCTTAATAATGATTTTGTTGCTGCCATTTGACAATTTTTAATCATAATATTGTTTCACTTAGATGATATGCAGGAAAACAACAGGTTACCGCAAGATTTGCTTCATCAATTTCTTCCTATTGTTATTGCAGAATCGCCTTAACGATGGCCCTTTTTTGAGAATAAATTTTCAAAGCTCTGGAATTATTCTTGTTCATGTGATTTCTATTACTCCGACTTTCACTGATACTATTCATCATATCTCGACCATTTATTGTGATAATGCTGTAGCCTTGGCAATACTTCTTTATATAGTATGGCACTCTTTAAATCCAGCTTCACAATACAAACCTCAATAACATAATAGTTTTCTCTTATATCCATCAAGCTTAACTTAGTTATTAATTACAGTGTTAAGTCTGCATTGGGACTACTTTCAATTTTATTAGAGCGACACTGCTGTACAATAATATTTTCCTTGTTATTTCTTATATTGTTTTAATTATTTCAGAGGTGCAATCCATAGCAATATCTTTGTACACTTAATATCAATCTCCGTTCTCCCATTTAACTGATAATAATTTATTTTTGTTACAAGTGATTAACTAATGATAAGGTTAATATTACAGTAGTACTTACATACATCTTTATGGATCTAACATAAATCTGCTTCCCTCCACTATCCAGGTGGAATTTTCCTCTTTAACCTTTAGCACATTAATACTTATAACTCCTTTGACATTCCTTTTCTCAGAACAGTTATGATGCTGTCAAGTCCAATTTTTATACTAAAGAAACATCCTGCGCTTAAGTATACAAAGTTATCTTTGCATTATCTAGGCATAATTACTAACATATTTCACCTAGTATCATGTGGGTCACATGGAAATTACCTTTTTATTACGTTTTGTACATGTGACATCAAAGCTTTAATAAAGTGTATAGTTTTTGAATGGTTTATAATGGACTTAGAACCCCTATAATGAGAAACACAAAGCATTATTCAAAATTATATTGTTTGATATAGGAGCCGAATTAGGCCATTGATATAGGAGCAGAATTAGGCCATTTGGTCCACTGAGTCTGCTCTGCCATTGCATCATGGCTGATCTAATTTTCCTCTCAACTCAATTTCCTGCCTTCTCGCCATATCTCTTCATGCCCTGATCAATCAAGAATCTATCAATCTCTGCCTTAAATATACATAAAGACTTGGCCTCCACAGCTGTCTGTGGCAAAAAAATTCCACAGATTCACTGCTTACTGGCTAAAGAAATTCGTCTGCATCTCCTTTATAAAATTGATGGTGAGGACGTGGATGCAGTGAGAACCTACAAATACCTGGAGGTGAACCTGGATGATAGACTTGAGTGGAGCACCAACAGAGAGGCTGTGTACACCAAGGGCCAGAGTCACCTCTACTTCCTGGGGAGACTGAGGTCCTTTTGGAGTACCCTGGCCTGTCCTTCACATGTTCTATCAGTTTGTTGTCACCAGTACAATCTCCTATGTGGTGGTGTGCTGGGGCAATGGCATCAACACGGGTAATGCCAACGGGCTCAATAAACTGATCAAAAAGGCTGGCTCTGTTATAGGCATCAAACTAGACACACTGGAAACTGTGGTAGAACAAAGGACTCTACAGAAAATCTTGGCAATTCTGGACAGTGTATCACCCCTCTGCATGCAACCTTGGCTGAACAGAGGAGCACTTTTAGTAATAGACTAACACAACTGTTCTGCTCCAAAGAGTGCTACATAAGGTCATTCTTACCCTCAAACATTAGGCTCCATAATGAGTCAACCTATAGCCAGGGCAGTGATGACACCTCCTGCTAAATATTCCAAGGTAACTTATTTTTTATTATTTCTACACCTCTTCTAATATTTATATCTGTGCACTTGTAATGCTACTGTGACACTGTAATTTCCTTTGGGATCAATAAAGTACCTATTTATCTATCTAAAAGGACACCCCTCTATTCTGAGGCTTTGTCCTCTGGTCTTAGACTCTCCCACCATATGAAACATCTCTGCACATCCCCTCTATCGTGGCCTTTCACCATTTGATCGGATTCAATGAGGTCACCCCTCATTCTTCTGAATTCCAGTGAATACAAGCCCAGAGCCATCAAACGCTGTTCATATGTCATGCTATTCAACCCTGAAATAATTTTCGTGGACCTCCTTTGAACTCTGTCCAGTTTCAGCACATCCTTTCTAGGATAAGGGGCCCAAAACTGCTCACAATACACCAAGTGAGGCCTCAGCAGTGCTTTAGAAAGTCTCAGCATTACATTTTTGCTTTTATTTTCAAATTGCCTTGAAATGAAAGCTAACATTGCATTTGCCTTCCTCACCACAGACTCAACCTGGAAATTAACCTTTAGGAAATCCTGCACGAGGACTCCAAAGTCCCTTTGCACCTCAGTTTTTTTTAATTTTCTCTCCATTTGGAAAATAGTCAACCATTTTATTTCTTCTTCCGAGCTGTATGACCATAGACTTCCTGTCACTGTATCGGATCTGCCATTTCTTTGCCCATTCTCCAGATCTGTCTAAGTCCTTCTATAGCCTCTCTACTTCCTTAAAACAACCTGCTCCATCACCTATCTTCATTTAGTCTGCAAACTTTGCAACAAAGCCATTAATTCCATCATACAAATAATTGACATATACAGTGGCATGCAAAAGTTTGGGCACCCCGGTCAAAATTTCTGTTACTGTGATTAGTGAAGTGAGTAACAGATGCCCTAATTTCCAAAAGGCATTGTGTTGCCCCTAAGGCATTTGTTTAGCTTTGCTGGGTTTTGGCTTTAAATGGTTTGTTTGTAACTATTTTCTAGTTAAAGTTAAAGATAAAATTCATTGTCTATGGTATATAGCAGATATATCATAGACATAGACATCCTCCACCTGGAGACTTCTCGGACAAGGACTTGTACACGAAGCAATGGAGACTGGTTCAGGCTCTTGCAAATTAGTTCTGGACCCGTTGGGCCCACGAATACCTGCCATTGTTGCAACACAGACAGAAGTGGGCAGAACCTCGCAGGAGCCTTCAAGTTCGACATCTAGTCCTGTTCAGGGAGAAACAGATCGCCCGCAACTGCTGGCCAATGGCCAGAATCACTGCCACATTCCCTGGAAGGGATGGACATGTCAGAAAGGTTGAGTTAAAAACTACTGACCAAGGTGATGTGAAAACTTACCTGAGACCAGTTGCAGAGGTCGTCCTACTTCTACCTAAAGACTGATCTAGGGACTAAAGTCCTGTACCAGGTTCATAGTGACCTTACAAAGGTCAGGCGGAGAGTGTGCTGCCCTTAAGGCATTTGTTAAGCTTTGTTGGGTTTCTGCTTTAAATAATTTGTTTGTAACTATTTTCTAGTTAAAGTTAAAGATAAAATTCATTGTCTATGGTCTATCGCGGCATGTGCTGACTTCACCTCCGGTTTTGTTGCGTCTTGTGGCTAACTTCCGGTTCAGAGGAGGAGAAAAGGTGGGTCCCGCGCATGCAGCATGAACATGAAAAGCTCCATTTCTACCCACAATGAAACATTATAGAAGCAACGTGGTAAGTTCATATGACAGTATACATGTTGAAGTAAAAATACCAATGTGGATTCTGTTAAAGGAAGCGGCAGTTGGAGGCATGGCGGCTTTTCAATTTCAAACGCAGGGTCAGGTCGAGCCCGGTGGCAATTTGAGATGACCCCGTCCCTTCTCTGGGCGGCTGTAGACACTCGCTAAAAGAAAAGAGCGTGCATGATCTCAAGAATAGAACAGACACTGTATATGTTTGTATTTTTTTTATCAACAGTTTTCACCATTCGACGTTCATGTGGAAGGGGGAACAGTAAAGGGTTAACCCTACTGCGACCCTGTCTTCATTGGCTCTGGTTTAACTTGGTGTTTAGTCAGAGTTTCAACACACTGCACGAGAACACTACAGGCATAAAGTTAAAGATGACACATTTCTTTAATATTTTAAGCAAGATTATTCTTTTTATTTCCATCTTTTACAGTTTCAAAATAACTAAAACAAAAGAGCCTGAAGCAAAAGTTTGGGTACCTCAGTCAAAATTTCTGTTACTGTGAATAGCAAAGCGAGTAAAAGATGACCTGATTTCCAAAAGGCATAAAGTTAAAGATGACACATTTCTTTAATATTTTGAGCAAGATTACTTTTTTATTTCCATCTTTTACAGTTTCAAAATAACAAAAAAGGAAAAGGGCCTGATGCAAAAGTTTGGGCACCCTGCATGGTCAGTACTTAGTAACACGCCCTTTGGTAAGTATCATAGCTTTTAAATGCTTTTTGTAGCCATCTAAGAGTCTTTCAATTCTTGTTTGGGAAATTTTCGCCCATTTTTCCTTGCAATAGGCTTCTAGTTCTGTGAGATTCTTGCATGCACTGCTCTTTTGAGGTCTATCCACAGGTTTTCGATGATGTTTAGGTCAGGGGACTCTGAGGGCCATGGCAAAACCTTCAGCTTGTGCCTCTTAAGGTAGTCCATGGTGGATTTTGAGGTGTGTTTAGCATCATTATCCTGTTGTAGAAGCCATCCTCTTTTCATCTTCAGTTTTTTTGCAGATGGTGTGATGTTTGCTTCCAGAATTTGCTGGTATTTAATTGAATTCATTCTTCCCTGTACCAGTGAAATGTTCCCTTTGCCACTGGATGCAACACAAGCACAAAGCATAATCGATCCACCCCCGTGCTTAACAGTTGGAGAGGTGATCTTTTCATGAAATTCTGCACCCTTTTTTTCTCCAACCATACCTTTGCTCATTGCGGCTAAAAAGTTCTATTTTAACTTCATCATTCCACAGGACTTGTTTCCAAAATGCATCAGGCTTGTTTAGATGTTCCTTTGCGAACTTATGACACTGAATTTTGTGGTGAGGACACCAAAAGGTTTTCTTCTGGTGACTCTTCCATGAAGGTCATATTTGTGAAGGTGTCGCTGCACAGTACAATAGTGCACCACCACTCCAGAGTCTGCTAAATCTTCCTGAAGGTCTTTTGCAGTCAAATGGGGGTTTTGATTTGCCATTCTAGCAATCCTACGAGCAGTTCTCTTGGAAAGTTTTCTTGGTGTTCCAGACCTCAGCTTGACCTCCACCGTTCCTGTTAACTGCCATTTCTTAATTACATTACGAACTGAGGAAAAGGCTACCTGGAAATGCTTTGCTATCTTCTTATAGCCTTCTCCTGCTTTGTGGGTATCATTTATTTTAATTTTCAGAATGCTAGGCAGTTGCTTAGAGGAACCCATGGCTGCTGATTGTTGGGACAAGGTTTGAGGAGTCAGGGTATTTATAAAGCTTTGAAATTTGCATCACCTGGCCTTTCCTAATGATGACTGTGAACAAGCCATAGCCGTAACAAGCTAATTAAGGTCTGAGACCTTGGTAAAAGTTATCTGAGAGCTCAAATTTCTTGGGGTACCCAAACTTTTGCATGGTGCTCCTTTCCTTTTTTTCACTCTAAAATTGTACGAAACAAAAATAGCACACTAATCTTGCTTAAAATGTTGAAAAGAATGTTTCATCTTTAACTTTATGACTTTTGGATATCAGTTCATCTTCCACTCACTCAACTATTCACAGTAACAGAAATTTTGACCAGGGCTGCACAGACTTTTGCATGCCACTGTAACTAAAAAGAAATCAGCCCCAATACAGTTCCCTGTGGATCACCACTAGTCACTGGCAACCAGACAGGAAATGCTCCCTTTACTCCCACTCTTTGCCTCCTGCCAAACAGCCACTGCTTTATCCATGCTAGAATCTTTCCTGTAATACCTTGGGCTCATAGCTTATTAAGCAACCTATATGTGGCACCTTGTCAGAGGCCTTCTGAAAGTACAGGTACACAACATCAGGCAATTATCCTTTGTCTATCCTGTTTGTTATTTCTTCAAAGAATTATAACAGATTTGTCACACAAGGTTTTCCCTTGAGGAAACTATGCTGATTATGGCCTATTTTATCATCTGCCTCCAAGTACCCTGAGACCTCATCCTTAATTATCAGTTCTAACATCTTCCCAACCACTGAGATCAGACTAACTGGCGTATAGCTTCCTTTCTTCTGCCTCTCACCCTTCTTGAAGAGTGGGGTGATACTGATAATTTTCTAGTCTTCTGGAATCATTTCAGAACCTAGTGATTCTTGAAAGATCATTGCTAATGCCTCCACGAGCTCTTCAGCCGTGACTTTCAGAATCCGGGGTGTACACCATCTGGTCCAGGTAACTTACCTACCTTCAGAACATTCAGCTTCCCAAGATCCTTCTCTCTTGTTATAGTAAGTTCACACACTTCATAATCCCCGACACCTGGAACTTCCACCATACTGCTAGTGTCTTCTACAGTGAAGAATGATTCAAAATCCTATTCAGTTCATCTGCCATTTCATTGTCCCCAATTACTACCTCACCCACATCATTTTCCAGTGGTCCAATATCCTTTCTCAACTCTCTTTTACACTCCATATCTCTGCAGAAACCTATTTAATATTATTGGCTCGCTTACTTTCATCTTCCATCTTTAACTTCTTAATGACTTTTTTAGTTGCTTTTTGTTGGTTTTTAACAGCTTCCAAATCCTCTTACTTCTGACAAATTTTTGCTCTATTATATACCCTCTCTTTGGTTTTTACATTGGCTTTGACTTCTCTTGTTAGCCAAGGTTGTGTCATCTTTCCTTTAGAATACTTCTTCCTCTTTGGGATGTATATATCCTGAGCCTTCCAAATTGCTTCCGGAAATTCCAGTCATTGGTGTTCTTCCGTCATCCCTGCCAGTGCTCTTTTCCAATCACTTCTGGCCAACTCCTCTTTCATGCCTCTGTAATTCCCTTTACTCTACTGTAATACAGACACATCTGACTTCATCTTCTCATTCTCAAATTTCAGCGTGAATTCATTCATATTATGATAATTTCTCCTCAGGGTTATTTTACCTTAAGCTCGCTAATCAATTCTGGTTCATTGCACAACACCCAATCCAGAATAGCTGATCCCTTAGTTGGCTCAACCACGAGCTGCTCTAAAAAGCCATCTCATAGGCACTCTAGAAATTCCCCATCCTGGAATCCAGCACCAACCTGACTTTCCCTATTTACCTGCATATTGAAATCCCCCATGATAATTGTAAACATGAGGAATTCTGCAGATGCTGGAAATTCAAGCAACACACATCAAAGTTGCTGGTGAATGCAGCAGGCCAGGCAGCATCTCTAGGAAGAGGTACGGTCGACGTTTCGGGCCGAGACCCTTTGTTAGGACTAACTGAAGGAAGAGCTAGTAAGAGATTTGAAAGTGAGAAGGGGAGGGGGAGATCCGAAATGATAGAAGACAGGAGGGGAAGGGAGGAAGGTCTCAAAGCTCTCCGTTTCTTTTTGGATTCCAGACCTAATCAGTTCCCCTCTACCACCACTCTGCTCCGTCTAGCAGAATTAGTCCTTACTCTTATTAATTTCTCCTTTAGCTCCTCCCACCTCCTCCAGACTAAAGGTGTGGCTATGGGCACCCGTATGGGTCCTAGCTATGCCTGCCTTTTTGTTGGTTTTGTGAAACAATCTATGTTCCAAACCTATTCTGGTATCTGTCCCTCACTTTTCCTTCGCTACATCGACAACTGCATTGGCGCTGCTTCCTGCACGCACGCTGAGTTCATTGATTTTATTTACTTTGCCTCCAACTTTCACCCTGCCCTCAAGTTTACCTGCTCCTTTTCTGACACCTCCCTCCCCTTTCTAGATCTTTCTATCTCTATCTCTGGAGACAGCTTATCTACTGATGTCTACTATAAGCCTACTGACTCTCACAGCTATCTGGACTATTCCTCTTCTCACCCTGTCTCCTGCAAAAACGCCATCCCCTTCTCGCAATTCCTCCGTCTCTGCCACATCTGCTCTCAGGATGAGGCTTTTCATTCCAGGACGAGGGAGATGTCCTTTTTTAAAGAAAGTGGCTTCCCTTCCTCCACCATCAACTCTGCTCTCAAATGCATCTCCCCCATTTCACGCACATCTGCTCTCACTCCATCCTCCCGCCATCCCACTAGGAGTAGGATTCCCCTTGTCCTCACCTACCACCCCACCAGCCTCCGGGTCCAACATATTATTCTCCGTAACTTCCGCCACCTCCAACGGGATCCCACCACTAAGCACATCTTTCCCTCCCCCCCCCGCTTTCCACAGAGATCGCTCCCTATGCGACTCCCTTGTCCATTCATCCCCCCCATCCCTCCCCACTGATCTCCCTCCTGGCACTTATCCGTGTAAGCGGAACAAGTGCTACACATGCCCTTACACTTCCTCCTTCACTACCATTCAGGCCCCAGACAGCCCTTCCAGATGAGGCGACACTTCACCTGTGAGTCGGCTGGGGTGATATACTGCATCCGGTGCTCCCATTGTGGCCTTCTATATATTGGCGAGACCCGACGCAGACTGGGAGATCGTTTTGCTGAACACCTATGCTCTGTCCGCCAGAGAAAGCAGTATCTCCCAGTGGCCACACATTTTAATTCCACATCCCATTCCCATTCTGACATGTCTATCCACGGCCTCCTCTACTGTAAAGATGAAGCCACACTCAGGTTGGAGGAACAACACCTTATATTCCTTCCGGGTAGCCTCCAACCTGATGGCATGAACATTGACTTCTCTAACTTCTGCTAATGCCCCACCTCCCCCTTGTACCCCATCCATTATTTATTTATATACACACATTCTTTCTCTCTCTCTCCTTTTTCTCCCTCTGTCCTTCTAACTATACCCCTTGCCCATCCTCTGGATTCTTTCCCCCCCCTTCCCCCTTTTCCTTCTCCCTGGACCTCCTGTCCCATGATCCTCTCATATCCGTTTTGCCAATCACCTGTCCAGCTCTTGGCTCCATCCCTCCCCCTCCTGTCTTCTCCTATCATTTTGGATCTCCCCCTCCCCCTCCCTCTTTCAAATCTCTTACTAGCTCTTCTTTCAGTTAGTCCTGACGATGGGTCTTGGCCCGAAACGTCGACTGTACCTCTTCCTAGAGATGCTGCCTGGCCTGCTGCGTTCACCAGCAACTTTGATGTGTGTTGCTTGATTATTGTAACAATGGCCGTTTGGCATATATTTTCTATCTCCTGTTGTAATTTGAAAGCCATATCCTTACTACTGTATGGGGGTCTGTATACAAGTCCTACTAGGGTCTTTTTACCCTTGCATTTCCTTACCTGGGCTATTTTGTCTGGCAGATGCTGATGCCAGCTATGCTGCACAGCTCTACCTTCCTCTTGAATGGACCTCAGTATCTTCTCATGTGGGGAAATGCAGCCATTTTGATTTTCCCAGATTGTGGATTTCTTCGGAAGCAATAGACCATATACATATTAAAGTCAGGGCTTAACATATAAATCCAGAAGAATCTGCTACTCCTTGAAGATGCAGATTGTGTGTCTGTCACAGATGTATTGTCACGGACAGTGCAGTATTCTGTAGCTCTTGTAGATCACGTTCCACCATCCATCAGTCTTCTGCCAAAAATAAATGGTCCTCTGAACTAGAACATATGGAAGAGCTGAAGAGCAGAATTACATCTGAAGACATTGGCTCACAACGTTTGTCGAGGAGACTTGACAACATGTGTTGTTAAGATGCTGCCTGACCTGCTGAGTTCCTCCAGCACTTTATGTGTGCTGCTCAGGAGTTCCAGCAGCTTTAGGATCTCTTGTGTTAATGTGTTTTTAAATCTGAGAGCTTTCAAATGTCCCTTTCCAGGAAGGGTGGCTGAGGATTTTCCCTGTCCCTTATCACCTGTGCACAGATCAGCATTCCTGCACTGTCCTTGACCACCACACAGCAGGGGGAGAAGGAAAAAGAAAACTGGGAAGGGAAAGAGTGATAAAGAAAGGTCCATTCTGGAAATACTGAAGCATTATCACACCATGCTGATGCTGGACAATAACCACCACCACTCTGTGAAAACAGTACCACTTCCCCTTGACATCACTGCCTCCATGACTCAAAACAGTGATTGTCTCCAATCTATTACCTCCTCTGGCAGCAAGTTCCAGACACCAACCACTTTCTGCGTGATAAACTCCTTCCTCTCACCATAAACCTGCACCCTTTTGTTTTTGACCCACTTCAGTGGGTAAAGAAGATTCTGATTCTCCAGCCTATCCACGTCTCTCATAATTTTACATATCTTTGTCAGTTATTCTTCAGCCTCCTTCACTCCAGGGAAACCAAACGAAGTCTATCCAAACTCTCTGCATAACTACAGTCCTCCAATTCTGGCAAAATCTGTGTGAATCGCCTCTTCAGTGCAGCCATAACCTCTTCTTTTTCCTCTGATTGTGATACACAAATGTACTGGTACTCAACCTGCTGGCTGCGACTGTCCCCTCAGCAGCCGGCCCCTCATGACAGTCTGACTGCACGCTATCTTTACCTTTTTACCATCTGTCCTATACTGAATCTCATCACTCCAGTTCCCACCCCCCTGCCAAATTAGTTTAAACCCTCCCCAACAGCTCTAACAAACCTGCCCGTGAGAATATTGGTCCCCCTTGGGTTCAGGTGCGACCCATCACTTTTGAACAGATCATACCTCCCCTTGGACCAACTTCTCAGCCACAGATTTATCTGCCAAATCATCCTGTTTCTACTCTCACTGGCATGTGGCACAGGCAGCAATGCAGAAATTACTACCTTGGAGGTCCTGCCTCACTGATCTCTTTTAAACTTTTCCCTCCCTCCTTAAAGCTATGTCTTCTAGTATTTAACTTTTCCACCCAGGTATAAAGGCTATCTATCCTATCTATGCCCTTATACTTTTATCAGGTCCCTCCTCAGTCTCTGATGCTCCAGAGAAAATAACTCAAGTTTGTCCAGCCTCCCCCAATAGTGCTGCTACATAGTACAGTATAGAAGTTGGTATTCATATTTTCCATTGATATTAATAAAATAAACAAATTACATTTATTGTATTAGGAGAGTGCACTTTGTGTAACACAAACAAGGACATGATTTAGATTAGGTTGTCAGAATTCAAAAGGTCAAAGCTGAGCAGGCAAGACTTTGTGGCAATTTAAGGAGCTACAAAAGATTTATGTAAAGAAACAGAGATTCAGACAATTATGGAAAGAGTGAGATGTTTATAATCTTTTAAGTTTACCTTATTTCACTAACAGGAAACAAAATGTCACCCACAGTATAATAAAAAAATTGAAACATCAGCAATACTACATTGCCATCTACTGGAGTACAACAAATCAGGAATAGACGTGAATTAGCTCAGAATTGATGAGGTTCTAGCTGCACTAAGTGTCACTTTCAACAAGTCTTTGATATTCTGTACTGCAAGTTCACTTGGACCAGCTAACAGTACAGTCATGTTCCTCTATTTATTCCTTTTTTCTTGGATTTGGAGTATTTCTGGAAAAGCTTACCTTTACTACCCACCCTACATGCCCTGGAAGAGATAGTAGTGACCACCACCTTGAACTACTGAAGTCTGTGTGGTGAAGGAGCTTCCACAGCACTGTTGGGGAGGGAGTTCCAGGATTTAGACCCAATGACATCAATGATCGCTGTTACATAATCAAGTTAGGACAGTGTCTGACCTGGTGGGGAACCCACAGGCAGTGATGTGCCCTAGCACCTGCTGATTTTGTCCTTCTTGCTGAAATACATTGTCACTTCGAGGAGTTGGAGCTTCTAGGGAAGCAAATGAAGTGCATTTTGTAGAAGCCACATATAGCAAACATTGTGTGCCAGTAGTAGAGGCAATGAATATTTAGCTTGTTGGATGGGAGCACCAGTCAGCTGGACTGCTTTATTCTGGATTCTGTTGAGTTTCTTGATATTAAACTGTTCTCACATAGATAAGTGTAGATTATTCTATCACACTTCCGATCTGCACCTTATTGATGCTGAAAATAATTTAAAGTATCAAGAGGTGAGTCACTTATGATAGGATACCAAACCTCGCTGCTTTTCCTGAAACATTAGTATTTATGTATCTGGCCCAGTAGAGCTTCTGGTTATTACTGACCTCCAGAGTGTTGATTTGGCAATCATAAGTCTATTCAGTGCCATTGGTTGGTGGGGAGACTCTTTCTTTCTCAAGGTGGTCATTGCTTGACACTTCTGTGGCCCAATGTTACATTTTGTTTATCAGACCATGACTGAATGTTGTTCTGTTGCAAGTAGGCATGGGCTGCTTTGTTTAGCAAATGTTGCATATGGAATTGAACACTGTGCTACCATCGGCAAACATTGCCACCTCTGATGGAAAGAAGATTATTGATGAAGCAACTGAAGATGGTTGGGCTGAGGAAATCGTGAAGTAATATCCTGGCATCATTTTGTTTTAAGTGAATAATGACTGAAAACATGGAAGTTTTTTTTTCCTTTGATGTCAACATTACCCTGGCTCCTCGATGTCACACTCAGTCTGCTTTTGATGTCAAGAATACTCAATTAAATTTCAACTTCGGAACTTTCAGCTTTTTTTTGGTCTAAGTTTGGCTCAAGGCAGTAATAAAGTCTGGAGGTTTGGATCAATTCAGTCATGAGGTAATCAGATTCAATAATCAGCTGAGTGGGCCTGAGAAAATCCAAAGTGAACATTGGTGATCAGGTTTTTTGAGCATAATTGCTGTTTGATTGCAGCATTGATGACAGATTCCATTAATTTGGTGATGATTGAGTGTAGGCTGATTGGGTGGTATTTAGTTGGACTTGATATATTCTGCTTTTTGTGAACAGAACATAGCTGGGCAGTTTTCTGCATCATTGGGTAGATGCCAGCATTGTAACTGTATTGGAACAATGCAGTTTGAGATACAGCTAAATCTGCTGTGTACGTTTTCACTGCTGAACCCGAGGTGTTATTTAACCCCACAGTATATGGAAAATAAGTAAATCATGAAGTATTTTTCTGACATATAGAATAATATAATTTACATTAAACTATTCAGTTAGAGCATCTTTTTTGGATGTTCTTTTAATGTTAGTTTCATTTCTAAAAAATGCAATGGAAGAGAAACTGCTCTTAAAATTAATAGTGTTTGTACAGCACTTTGCCACTGGAACGGTTTTCTGCCAAAGGATTTTAGAAAATAAATGTCAATTGACAATAGAAAAAAAAGGAAGGTACTTCAGGTATTGGTTGAAGCCACAGTTTTCTAGGAATGATTGAAATTAGACAAGTACAGTTATTACAAAGTTTTAAAAAACCTCAATGGCTGGTCTTTGTTATCTGGGATCGCAAAGAGTGCCAAAGTTAAGGATTGATTCAGTGCATGTTAACATACAGGACTAGGGAAGTACAGTGTGGAGCAAGTTTAGGGATAGAGAGTGAAGTGACAATTAGGTGCTCATGAAGAACAGAACTGGTAGCAATGTAGGAAATAAATATTTGATTGGCAACTAAATATTCCTGGATTTCGTTGCTTCAGGTGTGATAGAATTGGAGGGACAAGAGAGGGAGGTGTCGCTTTGCTTGTCAGAAAAAATATTACAGCTGTGCTCTGGCAGGATAGATTAGAGGGCTCGACTAGGGAGGCTATTTGGGTGGAAATGAGGAATGGGAAAGGTGTAGTAACACTTGTAGGGGTGTATTATAGACCACCTAATGGGGAGCGAGAAGTGGAGGAGCAAATTTGTAGGGAGATTGCAGATATTTGTAGTAAGCACAAGGTTGTCATTGTGGGAGATTTTAATTTTCCACACATTGACTAGGAAGCCCATACTGTAAAAGGGCTGGATGGTTTGGAGTTTGTAAAATATGAGCAGCATAGTTTTTTGCAGCAATACATAGAGGTACCAACTAGAGAAGGGGCAGTGTTGGATCTCCTGTTAAGGAATGAGATAGGTCAGGTGACGGAGGTATGTGTTGGGGAGCACTTCAGGTCCAGTGATCACAATGCCATTAGTTTCAATATAATTATGGAGAAGGATAGCTCTGGACCCAGGGTTGAGATTTTTGATTGGAGAAAGGCTAACTTTGAGGAGATGCGAAAGGATTTAGAAGGAGTGGATTGGGACAATTTGTTTTATGGGAAGGATGTAATAGAGAAATGGAGGTCATTTAAAAGTGAAATTTTGAGGGTACAGAATCCTTGTGTTGAAAGGAAAAGGTAAAAGTTTGAGAGAGCCATGGTTTTCAAGAAATATTGGAAACTTGGTTCAGAAAAAGAGAGATATCTACAATAAATATAGGCAGCATGGAGTAAATGAGGTGCTCGAGGAATATAAAGAATGTAAAAAGAATCTTAAGAAGGAAATTAGAAAAGCTAAAAGAAGATATGAGGTTGCTTTGGCAAGTAAGGTAAAAATAAATCCAAAGGGTTTCTACAATTATATTAATAGCAAAAGGATAGTGAGGGATAAAATTGGTCCCTTAGAGAATCAGATTGGACAGCTATGTGTGGAACCAAGAGAGATGGGGGAGATTTTGAACAATCTCTTTTCTTTGGTATTCACTAAGAAGAAGGATATTGAATTGTGTAAGGTAAGGGAAACAGGTAGGGAAGTAATGGAAAATATGATGATTAAAGAAGAGAAAGTACTGGCACTTTTAAGGAATATAAAAGTGAATAAGCCTCTGGGTCCTGACAGGATATTTCCTAGGACCTTGAGGGAAATTAGTGTAGAAATAGCAGGGGCTCTGACAGAAATATTTCAAATGTCATTAGAAACGGGGATGGTGCATTGCTCATGTAGTTCCATTGTTTAAAAAGGGTTCTAAGAGTAAACCTAGCAATTATCAGCCTATGAGTTTGATGTCAGTGGTGGGTAAATTGATGGAAAGTATGCTTAGAGATGGTATATATAATCATCTGGATAGACAGGGTCTGATGAGGAACAGTCAACCTGGATTTGTGCGTGGAAGGTCATGTTTGACAAATCTTGTTGAATTTTTTGAAGAGGTTACTAGGAAAGTTGACGAGTGTAAAGCGGGGGATGTTGTCTATGTGGACTTCAGTAAGGCCTTCGACAAGGTTCCACACAGAAGGTGAGTTAGGAAGGCTCAATTGTTAGATATTAATATTGAAGTAGAAAAATGGATTCAGCAGTGGCTGGATGGGAGACGCCAGAGAATAGTGGTGAATAACTGTTTGTCAGATTAGAAGCCGGTGACTAGTGGTGTGCCTCAGGGACCTGTACTGGGTCCAATGTTGTTTGTCATATACATTAATGACCTAGATGCTGGGGTGGTAAATTGGATTAGTAAGTATGTAGATAATATTAAGATAGGTGGCGTTGTGGATAATGAAGTAGGTTTTCAAAGCTTGCAGAGAGATTTAGGCCAGTTAGAAGAGTGGGCTGAAAGATGGCAGATGGAGTTTAATGCTGATAAATGTGAAGTGCTACATTTTGGTAGGACTAATCAAAATAGGACATACATGGTAAATGGTAGTGCATTGAAGAATACAGTAGAACAGAAGGATCTAGGAATAATGGTGCATAGTTCCCTGAAGGTGGAATCTCATGTGGATGGGGTGGTGAAGAAAGTTTTTGGTATGCTGGCCTTTATAAATCAGAGCATTGAGTATAGGAGTTGGGATGTAATGTTAAAATTGTACAAGGCATTGGTAAGGCCAAATTTGGAGTATTGTGTACAGTTCTGGTCACCGAATTATAGGAAAAATGTCAACAAAATAGAGAGAGTACAGAGAAGATTTATAGAATATTACCTGGATTTCAGCACCTAAGTTACAGAGAAAGGTTGAACAAGTTGGGTCTTTATTCTTTGGAGCGTAGAAGGTTGAAGGGGGACTTAATAGAGGTATTTAAAATTATGAGGGGGATAGATAGAGTTGACGTGGATAGGCTTTTTCCACTGAGAGTAGGGGAGATTCAAACAAGAGGATATGTGTTGAGAGTGAGGGGGCAAAAGTTTAGGGGTAACACAAGGGGGAACTTCTTTACTCAGAAAGTGGTAGCTGTGTGGAACGAGCTTCCAGCAGAAGTGGTAGAGGCAGGTTTGTCATTTAAAGTAAAATTGGATAACTATATGGACAGGAAAGGAATGGAGGGTTGTGGGCTGAGTGCAGGTCGGTGGGACTAGGTGAGAGTAAGCATTTGGTATGGACTAGAAGGGCCGAGATGGCCTGTTTCCATGCTGTAATTGTTATATGGTTATATGGTTAAAGAAGACTGGAGGTGTGACACTTTGTAAGAATAGAGTACAATGTACATGAAAGGCCAAAATGTTGGCGAGAAGAATGAAAGGAAAACATTAAAACGTTGCCTTTCAATTCCTCAATCTAACAATAATACTTCACAATCTATGAGGAAAGTTTTCAAATGTAATCTTTTCATAATGTAGGGTATAGAAAAGAGGAATTGTACACAGCAAGATTCAACTGACAGCCCAAATGATGTTTATTGAGCTTTACATATTAGCCAGGCTAACAGGGAGAATATAAGTTGTGCTTTAGGATGTTTCGTATGCATCTGAAAAAAAAGCAGAGGCTAATGTTTCATTTTGAAGCATATATATTTCTCAGTGCTGGCTAGTATATAAGACCAGATATTTTGTTTGAGATCTCCAGAGAGAGTGAACTAACTCTGAGTCACAGCTAGCACAGGGGTATAGGAAAATTCTTGTCTGAAGGTAAAAAAAAACATGGGTATTAGAGTGAAAACCAATTGAGTCCTTTCACAAAACAAACATTATTCCAGTCTCTTACATCCCTTGCATGTTCAGCATTGAATAATTCCACCCTTGACTTGCACCTTGCAATGAAACAGTAAAAATTGAGATTGCTAGATTATTGATTGGTAAAGAGATTAAGCTTTACAGGGAGAAAGCAAGGGAATACTATAGAAAACTAAAACCAACCATGATTGAATGGCAGAGCAGACTTGAATGGTGAAATGACCTAATTCTGCTCCAATATCTTATGCCAAAGAATAACCTTCAAAACTAACCATCATCTTTCTTTCTTTTTCAATCTTTTTATTAATTTTCAAATTAATAAACATAATACTAGTACAAAGAGATTGGGATTACAGTATTGGTAATTAGCATATGCAAATATAAACTACAGGTAACACAAGTTATCTTCTGGAAAAATATTGGAAGGACATTTTTGATACTATTTCAACAGTTTTGCATATTGATTTACAACCTCATCCTATTACTGCAATTTTTGGTTTACCAATGATGGAACATAGTTATTTATCCTCTTCAGCTCGTCGGATGATTGCATTTGTTACATTAATGGCTAGAAGATCCATTTTATTGAATTGGAAAGAGATTAATCCTCCTACTACATTTCAATGGTTTTCCCAAACTATATCTTGTTTAAATTTAGAAAAAATCAGAAGTGTCACTTTTGATCCTTCAGTTAAATTCGAAGAGACTTGGAGGCCATTTATTCAATACTTTCATATGATGTAACTTGACCTTTTCCGAATCCTTTTTATTAACCTTAAATATATGGACAGAGGAGCGGAGTTAATGACATTAAAGATTGTATCCGATGTAATATAATAGCCCAGCTTTGTTTAGTTTAGTTTTGTTTAGTTCAGTTTAGTTTAATTTTTTGTTTTTTTTTCTAATTTGTGTTCTTTTCTTGACATTTTTTCATTTTTCCTTTTATCATGTTTAATTACATTAAGAGTTTGGGAGGCTACGAACCATCATCATCTGACTAAAAACTTAAAATATTCATTGCTGTGTTTGTAGATGAGTTTCAAGCTCCCCACCAACATTTTGAACATCATGTCATCCAAAGTGAGGCTAGTCTCCTTTAGTTCTTACTTTCCTGTCATCCCTGTTCCTTGTCAATCATTGAATTCTTGCATTACAATTAAAAGAAACAAAATTCCAAAAACGTGCAGCATTTCCTGTCTTTACATCTAATCCTTGGCTTCCTTTTCAAATGAATGCATGGGGATTTTCCCTCTGGGCTTTTCAGTCTTCTCCAGGCCTGCATTTTATCTTATAATAACACCCAAAGAGGCCATTAGGCTCATTGGGATTCATCCCAGATCTCAAGGGAGCAATACCATTAGTCCAATTCCCTCTCTTTCCTCATCTTTGTACAAATTAGCATCCAACCTTCTATTCCTTTACACAATATCTGTTAGTTCCATTTGGAGAATGCAAGTTATATTAATAGAACAGCCACTGATGTGAAACAATTAATATCTCCATTCGGGAGGCTGACTACTTCTGTGTGCCATTCATGCTAAATTTAGATTGTTATACAGTTCATCATAAGACATTGTCTGCTTCTTTATTGCCTCATTCTGTTCCCTGTTGCAACTAAATTTTCTACTTGCATTAAAGATTGATACGTGAATGGTGGCTATTTTTCAGAAAAATGGAGTTGCGAAAATCTTTTAGTGAAGTCAGCTGCAAATCATTAGTTAGTTTATGCCTCCTAAGATTTCCTTTGAAATGATTTGCTGTTTCTCTGTCACTGAACACTGATCTGACTGTATGCACTCTGCCAGAGGCAGTGTGCCATCAAAGTCTTATCAGCATTAGACTGGAGCTCCAACCTACATTCTTTCTTATCTCATACATATAACCATCCCTTATGGATTTTTAAAGACAGAAGTAGGCAGGGAATGAGAAAATAAAAATAGAAAATGCTGAAATACTAAGCACTGAATCATGGAGTGAATATTCAGCTGTCAAATAAAAAATGAAGAATTAGAATAAATGGGTCTTTTTCCTGCTGGGAGTGGGGTGATGGTGGTGTAACTGGTGAAGTACACCAGGGATCGGATCTTGGCCCTTAAATTGTTTAGTATTTGCATTAATGACCAGGATGAGAGAAAGAAATGTAATGTTCTCAACTTTTCTAATGATACAAAAATAGGTGAAGGGCATGTTGTAATGAGAATATTATGGTTCTGCAATGAGATATAGATAGATTGAGTGACTGGGTGAAGAACAGGCAAACAGAGATTAAGGTGGGGAAATGTGAGGTCATGCACTTCAGTAAGAGGAATCAGAGAAACTTTCTCCCTCAGATGTAGGTGAACGTTTGGAACTCTCTGCACTCATTTGTGGTGGAGACAAGATCATTAGATGCATTTAAGGAGATATTTGTAAGATCGAGGAATTGAGGATTATGAAGAACTGTCACAAAAAAAAGAGTGATCAATTCACCGGCAGGCCAGGTCTGATGGAATGCGGATTACTTCTGTCTTTTTTTCTTGTGTTCCTGTATTCAATGTCTGAGGAAAGGAGGTAGTGTTAACATTTCAGAGAATGAAGAGAAGCCACTTGAATAGCTGGGCTGGGTCCAGTTCACGCAAAATTTGTATGAATATGTGTTTTAATCTTTGTAAATGTTGTAAATCCAATTTTTTAAAGCCAATAAATTATAACTCTGAGCTAGATTTGCCATAACCGAATTGAGAAAAATTTGCACCATGCTTCTGATAATTGAGCAGAGGTTACAAGGTTGTAACTGCTGACTCACATAGGCATTATGTCATCTTCATTATTTAGCCCCATGGTGAAACTTTCCTCTCCTTTCCACAGAAGGACACAATTGGAGAAGGTGTAGACCAAATGGCCCTCAATTTTTCAGTAAGATTGTGAATAGTCCTGAGGCTCTGCGCCACTTTACACTGCACTCTCAGTTCCTAACGAAGAAGCCATAACACCATATGGGCAGAATTAGGCTATTCAGCCCAATGAGTTAGCTCTGCCATTCCATCATGGCTGATTTATTTTCCCTGAAGGAAAACCTGCTGACTTAGGTCTGTTCTATCATATGCCTCCAACTACCCCAAAACTTCATAGTAATAATGGACTCCACATTTTCCCAGCCACTGAAGTCAAGCTAACTGACCTATAATTTCCTTTCTTCTGCCTCTCTCCTTAAAGAGTGGAAAGATACTTGCAAGTTTTCAGTCCTCCAGAACCATTCCAAAATCTAGTGATTATTTTGAAAGAGCAATACCAATGCTTCTACAATCCCTTCAGCTACCATGTTCAGAACCCTGGAGTGTAGTCCATTTGGTACAGGTGTCTTATCTACTGTACCTTCAGACACTTCTGTTTCCCAAGTACTTTCTTCTTGGTAATAGCAACTACACTCACTTCTGTCCCCTAACACATGAAAGCACACAGGAACATCTGGAGACATTTCTGAAACGCTTGTTCGCTGCTGTCGTTACTGCGTGGTCGGGAATCTTTCAGAGGTAGGCCTCAAAATCCTCAGCTTTGCCTGCTGTTGGCAACCGAGGTTGAAGTCGAATCGTTCGGACAGAGATGGCGCTCTACTCAGTGTCGGAGAGGTGATCAGAGCTCGAAGTTTTCGAATGACGCAGAGTCGGACTGTGGTCGGCATGGCAGGGAGAGTTCTTCCTTCTCCCGTCAGCGTGAGATGTGGGACATTTGAGAGACTTTGAACTTTTACTGTGCTCATGGACTTCTTCATCAAGTTATGATATTGTTGCACTGTTGTAACTATATGTTATAATTATGTGGTTTTGTCAGTTTTTTCAGTCTTGGTCTGTTCTGTGTTTTGTCATATCACACCGGAGGAAATATTGTATCATTTCTTAATGCATGCATTACTAAAGGACAATAAAAGAGGACTACGTGTCTTCATAATCTAACACTCATAATCTTCTGACATACTGCTAGTGTCATCCAGAGTAAAGACTGATGCAAAATATTTATTAAGCTTATCTGCTATTTCTTGATCCCCCATTACTACCTTTACAGCACCTTTTTCCAGTGGTCTGAAATCTGCTCTTAGCTCTCTTCTCTCTTTTCCTCTATATATCTGAAAATCTTTTGGTATCCTCCTTAATATTATTGGTCAGGTTATCCTCATATTTCATCTTTCATTATGGCTTTTTTGGTTGCCTTCTTTTGGTTTCTAAAAACCTCCCAATCATCTAACTTTCCACTATTTTTTCTCAGTTACATGCCCTCTCTTTTCCTTTTAATCTATCTTTGACTTCCTTTGTCAGCCACGACTGCCTCATCCTCCTTTCAGAATACTTATTCAATCCAGGTATGTATCTGTTTGGGATTAAACTCCCACCATTGCTGTTCTGTCACTGTTCCTGTTAGTGTCCTCTTCCAATCAACTTTGGCCAGCTCCTCTCACACACCTTGGTAATTCCCTTTACTCCATTGTAATACTGATATATCTGATTTAGGATAAACAGATAGACAGACTTCATTAATCCCAAAGGAAATTACAGTGTCACAGGAGCATTGCAAGTGCACAGATATACCATACTAGAAGAGAAGTAGAAAGAATAAAAAAATAAATGACCACAAACAACCTAACAGGAGGAGGTCATCACTTCCTTGGTTATAGGTTGACTCATTGTAAAGCATAATGGCCGAGGGTAAGAATGACCTCATATAGTGCTGTTTGGAGCCACACAGTTGTTTTAGTCTATTACTAAAAGTGCTCCTCTGTTCATCCAAGGTGGCACGCAGGGGGTGAGAAACATTGTCCAGAATTTCCGTAGGGTCCTTTGTTCTACCACAGCCTCTAGTGTGTCCAGTTTGATTCCTATAACAGAGCTAGACTTTCTAATCAGTTTATTGAGCCTGTTGGCATTACCTGTGTTGATGCCATTGCCGCAGTACATCACTGCACAGAAGATTGTGCTGGTGACAACAGACTGGTAGAACGTGTGAAGGAGAGGCCTGCATACTTCAAAGGACCTGTGTCTCCTCAAGTACTAGAGGAAACTTTGGCTCTTCTTATTCACAGCTTCTGTGTTTCTGCTCCACTCAAATCTGTCATCCAGGAGCACCCCCAGGTACTTGTAGGTCCTAACCACATCCACGTCTTCACCATCATTAGAAACAGGGAGCAGTGCAGGCTTAGTCTTCCTAATGTTCATCACCATCTCCTTTGTCTTACTGATGTTTCGCTGCAGGTGATTCAACTTGCACCATTTGACACTGCAGGGTGTACTCTATCATCTTGTGATCACGGTCTCCAAAAGGTTTCTTTATCTTAAGCTCTCTAATCAAATCTCATTCATGACACAGCACCCAATCCAAAGCCATCCAAAAATCCATTAACTGGATTCTGAAATATATTCAGTTTAACTCTCTATTAATTGCAACTTTGCAATTTGCTTCAACTCTTCTCTGTAGTATCATATCCTGCTTGCCAGTCATCTTGTAGACCTTAAGAATCATGACAAGTACATCACAGGATAATTGGGGTTGAAGTTAAACAAACTAGTGATGAGCCATATTGGCACTATTCTATTTGTCAATTCCATGTCTCTGTAGAATAATTCTTCAGGGTTTTTATCAATCATCAAGGTACTCTCCCTTTCAATATGCATTCTATTATTGGAATGATATCTTGTTTAACTATCTTTGTAAGTTTTATGTCTATAGAGAATTAATTCTATCTTATTTTCTTTCCAGAAATAACAGAGCAGCGTATGTATTTTATTACACAATCGGAATTGTTGCAAATGTGCTATTTGGTCCTTTCTATTATTTAATTTTTGAGTAGAATACATTTCAAAGATATATTTGAGTGCTGATGGAAACTTTCCAATCAAAATCTCCATGTTTATTCTCCACGTTGTCAGGGAGAATTGATATGTATTTGAACATTATTTACTTCCATTTCAAAAAAAATTCTGCATCTTTCCGAGTTTTTCTTTGGTGACTGTCTAGGATCTTTTGATTGTTCATAACATGTTCTCTATCTTCTCGTTGACTCAGAAAATCAGCTAACATAATCAAAGACCCTAGTAACCCTGGACATCCTATCTTCAGCCTCTCCCATTTGAAAGAAGATACAAAAGCCTCATAGGGCATGCAGCCAGGCTCAAGGACAGCTTCTAACCCACTATTATAAGATACTTGACTGGACCTCTTGTTCAATAAGTTGGACTCTTTACCTCACAATCCACATCATTATGACCCTGCATATATTATCTGCCCATACTGCACTTTCTCTGAAACTGTAACATTCTATACTGCCTTCTGGTTTATTGCTATACTCCTGTACTATCTCAATATACTAATGTTGTGAAATTCTCTGTATGGATGATGTAAAAACTTGGTTTTTCACTGTATCTCAGTACATTTGAAAATGATAAACCAATTACCATTAACTAAGTGTCTATGCAAGACATACTCAATGGCCACTTTATTAGGTATGTCCTGCCACATAATAAAGTGGCCATTGAGTGTATGTTTATAGTCTTCTGCTACTGGAGGCCATCCACTTCAAGCTTCAATGTGTTCTGCATTCAGAGATGCTCTTCTGTGCACCACTGTTGCAAAGCATGGTTAATTGAGTTACTGTCACCTTCCTGTTAGCTTGAAACTGTGTGTCCATTCTCCCCGATCTCTCTCAATAACAAAGCATTTCTGCCCACAGAACTGCCACTGACTGGATGTTTAAAATTTTTCCCGTCATTCTCTGTAAACTCTAAAGACTATGGTTCATGAAAATCCCAGGAAATCAGCATTTTCTGAGGTACTTAAACCACCCCATCTGGCACCAACAATCATTCAATGGTCAAAGTCACTTTGATCACATTTCTTCCCCATTCTGATGTCTGGTCTGAACAACAGCTGAACCTCTTGACTATGCTTGCATCATTTATGCATTAAGTTGCTGCCAAATGATTGCCTGATGATATATTTGATTAATGAGATGTTGTACAGATATATCTAATAAAAATGTTTGCTGAGTATGTATATAAAACTGCCTTGTCTTTCAACTCTATTTCTCTAGAAATCAAAAATCAATCCCAATACTTCTTAGTGACCTTAACAATCTGCAGTGCTAATTTTTGTTATTTGTTCATTAGTTCTCCGAAATATCTCAAGGTCACTTAGCCTCTTATTTTCAATGAATTTGTGAAAAAATTCTGCTTCCTATCAAAGTGCACTTAGGGGAGGGAGCAAACGTCGACTCAGACCAGGAGAGGCCTACGTCGGGTATTTTCATGCCTTACAAGGTGCAGATTGGAAGTCTGTGTGGGGCGCCACTCCTTGTACAGACACTAGAGCAATGTGTGGTTAATTGCCTTGCTCAAGGACACAAACATGCTGCCACAGCTGAGGCTCGAACTAGCAACCTTCAGATCACTAGACGAACACCTTCACCACTTGGCCACGTGCCCAACTATATTCAAATTACTTCCCAACTTCAATAAATACCCTAGCCACTTTGTTATAGTCTTCCTCCATGTTGAGACCATCCAGTGATGTCGTACCAGGTTTAGCAGATTTCAGGGAGAGAGGTCCCGAGTTTGGATCTGGCTTGCTCCTTACACACATTTCATCGAAGCTGGGTTGAGCCTCGAGCTAGCAACTCAGCCTTGTAAAACACTCAAATGCTAAAGAAATGGCAAGGATGTTGACTGATGAACCAAACAAAGCGCAGGGAGGAGCTTTACCTTTTTTTTACCATGTTAAATATGGTGAAGCATCATTGATACCTTTTGTCAGTCCTTATGCCTATTCTTTTGGTCTTGACCAGGAAAATATGTTCACTCAACAGTGAATGCACTAATGACATTTACCTGCCATCTGACTACCAAAATTTTGTTTCTTCATACATGTTATTAATGATTAGTAATGTTTCAGCCAATTTGTTCAATTAGAGGATCAAGAGAGAATGGTCTCATGTCCACGATCTTCCCTGTACTGGCTGGTAGCAGCACGACCATGTTCGATGGACAAGAGCTTCCAAGGTTGCAGAAGAGATGACTTCTGTATCCTGGGATCCAGAAGGGTAGCATCACCATCCAGTATGGAGGGGCTGCTATACAGGGTCAAAAAAAAGCTGCAAACCAGCTCCATCATGGCACATGCCTCCCCACTATCAAGGATATCTTCAAAAGGCAATGCCTCAAAAAGGTGGCATCCATTAATGACCCTTTACACTCAGGACATGCCCACTTCTCATTGCTATCATCAGGGTGGAGGTACCAGAGCCTAAGGACACACTGTCAATGTTGTAGAAAAAGCTTTTTCCGCTCCACCATCAGGTTTCTGAACGGACAGTGAACCCATGAGCTACATACCTCATTATTTTTGCTGTTTTTACGTTACTTATTTATTGTTATATATAACAATAAATTTCACAATGTACATCAGTAATAATGAATCTGAATATGACTTCATGCAAGTAAGTACAAACAACTGATGTCTCTTTGAAACCAAGCCTGTTTATTGTAGTGGATTATGGATGCTTGTAATAGTCTTCAAAGTTTAAACTAATATGGAATAATTTATGGTAGAAATGTCTGCATGGGCAAACATCCAAGTATTTAAAGTATGGTTTGATTAAAAAGAAATGTTTAGTTGTAATTTTGCCGCTTCTGCTATCTCTTTTATGGCCGTATCTGTGATGATTGGCTGCAGGTGAGTGAATTGTTTTCGCCATTTTGGTTGCTCAATTGTTTTCCCCTTCTAAGTAATTGTTCATTTCTAACTTACAGATCAAGATTAAGATTCAAGTTCATTTGGCATATTCACATTGACTCATGAGTGAAATGCTTCGTTTGCATCAAAAACCAACAGGGTGTGTTGGGGACAGCCTGCAAGTGTTGCCACATTTTCCAGTGCCAACAGCTTACTTACAAAGCTCAGCAAAACAACACAGAACACAACAAGCAACAGCAAAAGTAAGTGTAATCAACTGGTTTATGGATGTTACTCAGGAATGGGAACTTACGTTCCCAAGAGACTGTCTGCATTACTTTAGGCCCCAGGGCTCTTGCTTTGTATTTTTGTTTATTATTGTCACATATACTAAGATCAGTGAAAGTTTGTTCTGCATGCTATTTATGCAAATCAAATCATTAGACGATGTATTGAACTAGATAAGGTAAAACAGGAATAATGCAGAATAAAGTATTATAGAGTCAGTCTCTCGGTAGGTTATGGAAGTCTGTGTCTCTTACTGAAGCATTATTTTATTATTGATAAACAGCACTAGAATAGGCCCTTCCACCCAGCAATCCCCAAATTTAATCCTAGCGTAATCACAGGACAACTTACAATGACCAATTAACCTACCAAATGGTAGATGTTTGGACTGTGGGAGGAATCCCATGCGGTCATGAGGTGAGTGTACAAACACTTCACATGCAGTGGTGGAAATTGAACCCGGGTTGCTGGTACTGTAAAGCGTTATGCTAACCACTACGCTACTGCATTGCCCCCGATTTTAAACCATTTTTTCTTCCTATAGATACTGCCTGACCTTCTGAGTGTTTTGTACATTTTCTGTTTTATTTACCATCATGGGAATTGCTCATTACCAATGTCAGGGAGCATAAAAGGAGCCTGCATTTTACAGTGTCTTTCAAATTTCAAAATGTCTCAAAACACAATACAACTAATTAAAGGCTTTTGAAGAGTAGTCACTGTTTATAATATGAAGAAGAGCAAGTACATGCAATGTTTACACATTTTATTTTTTGTATCAGGGTAGCCTGAAAACAGACTATAATGATGAAAAACTAGAAATTTGAGCTCACTCTCTGAAGCCAGAGTGTAATTAGATTTTCTTTTGCAATCTTTACCCAGAGCACTGTAGATAGTTCCTTTTTTAACCATACGTCCAACTTACACTGAATATTCTACTCCCAACCTTCCTCCTTGTCGACCCCCTCAGTTCAATCATCCATAATCTGCTTTGACTGATTATTAATTCTAGAGCTGATGGAAACCGTTCCACTTTTTTTTTTCTGTTCAATCCTCCCACAGCCTTGAATGCTTCAATTAAATCTCTCTCACTCTGCTCTGAGGAAACCCAGCCTTATCAATCTGTTTAAATTGTCACACAGCCCTGGTGCATATCCAGCATCATTTCCAATAAAACATAACATCCTTTTGATAGCGTAATGCCCAGAGGTGGTCTCTTTATTTTCGCTCAGACATAATCAGGAATTTATAAAGATTTGGCATCATGGCTTTTTTATATTCAATGGATTAATTTTTTTAAAAAATGAATTCTGTGTGCAAATCGGACAGTACTACAGAGGCACAAGGGACAGCAGATACTGGTTTTGACCTGAAACATCAACAATTCCCTTCCTCGCACAGATGCTGCTTGACTTACTGAGTCCCTCCAACAGATTGTTTATTGCTCCTTACTTAACAGGATTATCAACTGTTCCAAGAGCTATAAAGGTTTTTTCTATAGAAGCCTCCATTTTTTGTGATTCTGCACCTATTTGATTGAGCATTTCATGAATCCTTCCTTTATTCTGCTTCCAAAAAATATCATTTCATACTTGTTAATATTGAAGCTACACTGCCGGCCATTTCATCAGTATGCTGAAGATCCCTTGAATAATGTAGATATTCTCCAGAATATTTTCTACTCAAAGTTTTATGTCATCTGCAGATTTTCAGGTAATGGTACCTGTATCCAACTACCCAACTCAGCTCATTAAAATATACTCAAGCAGCCCTGGGTGGTATGTTTAAATCACAACTATTCAGACCCATTCTCTGATTTCCATCTCCTTTGCTTTTGCTGTACTTCTCTGGCACTGTTGCTTTCAACCTTTTTCAGGTTTTCCAACAAGTGACATTTCCCACATTACATTTTGAAAGTCCGTGAGGCAACGTTAGTTGCACTACCATAGATTCATGAGGATATGAAACATGGACGCAGGCCCTTTGATCTAACTCAGCATGCGATGCCTGCATTTGGCCCATATCCTTCCAAACTTTTCCTATCCATGTACCTGTCCAAATGCCATTCAAAATTTGCAATTGTACCCGCCTTGACCACCTCCTCGGACAGCTTGTTCCGTACACCCACCATCGTTTGTGTGAAAACCGAGCCCCTCAGTTCCCCTTAAAACCCAAGCCTTCAGGTTTTAGACTCCTTCACCTTGAAAAAAAGACTGTGTCAATCTACCCTGTCTATGCCCCTCATAATTTTATAAACTTTGATGAAGTCAGTCCTTTCTACTGCAAAAAAAAACAGTCCCAGACTATCCAATCTCTCATTATAACTCATGTCCTTCCAATCTGATGGCATTTCTGTGAAGTCTTCCTGAACCCTTTCCAGCTTAATCACATCCTTCCTATAGCTGGGAAACCAGAACTGCACACAATACTTCAAGTGTAGTTTAGTCAATTACTTACAGTATACAAATGTAAACTGACATCCCAGCTCCTATACACAGTGCCTCAGATAATGAAGGCAGTCATGCTGTTCACCTTCTTCATCACTCTTTCTATCTGTGTTTCCACTTACAGGGAATTATGTACCCCAAAGTCCATTTGTTCAATATCTCTGTTAGACCTGGCCTGATTTAACTTCCCAGAATCCATCACTTTGAGCTCCCCTGACTTAAATTCCAACAGCCAGTTCTCAGTAGATCTAGGTTCGATTGTAACCTAGACAACCTGCTTCGCTGTTCATTATTACACTAATTTTTATATCATCTTCAAAATTATTTATCATGTCACCTACATACTCTTTGTCACTGACCTCCTCTCCTCAGGAGGCAGGGAAAAGTATTAAATGATACTGCAAAAGAATAAATGCACTTTGGGAAAAGCGATGACTCACATGCAAGAAGATATGTAAATGCACAATAAAAATAGCATTTTGCCATTGAATAGAGGAACTACAGGACTGGGACATGAAACAAGTGTCAACACATCTACCTGTGATGTAGAGTTGCATGAGATTCAAGTGATGAAGAAGACTTATTGCTGGTCAACAACTGTATGGAAATGACCAATCTAATTTAAGTTATGCCTTAAAACAATTCATGGAGTTGTCTATGACATTAGGATTCTCACATTCCACTCTATCAAAGCAAGGGAAATGTTAATGCATTTGCAGTCATGTTACCATGCAATAATTTCATCTTATTTTACCAGTGCCCATCCTTTTCAACAAGTGCAAGACAAGAATCAGAATCAGTTTTATTAGCACAATAAAGCGGTCACTTTATTAGCTACACCTGTACACCTGCATGTTAATGCAAATATCTAACCAGCAAATCATGTAGCAGCAACACAATGCATAAAAGCATGTAGATGTGAAGAGGTTCAATTGTCATTCAATCCAAACATCACAGTCCAAAGTAAATTTATTATCTGCTGTAAATACAAATATGTCACCATTACAACCCTAAGGTTCATTTTCTTGTGGGCATACACCATAAATCCATGAAACACAATAGAATCAATGAAAGACTGCATGCAACATGCCGGCCAAACAACCAATATGCAAAAGAAAACAAACTGTGTGTAAATACTGTACAAAAGAAACTAATAAAGAAATAATAATGATTAATTAACAAGCAATAAATATCCAAAGCATAAGATGAAGAGTCCTTGAAAGTGAGTGCAGGTTGTGGGAATATTTAAATTTGTAGGATTTTCTGTTCGAAGGCATTAGTGTTTCCATGCCAGGCTGTGATGCAGCCAGTCAATATACTCTCCACCACACATCTGTACTGGTTTGTCAAAATTTTACATGTCAGACTGAATCTATTTTGTAAGATAGTAGAGGAGCTGATATGCTTTCTTCATAATTGCACTTTTGTGACAGTTCCTCTGAAATTTAAACACCCCAGGAGTTTAAAGTTGCTGACCTTCTCCACTTCTGATCCTCCTATAAGGACTAGCTCATGGACCTCTGGTCTCCTCCTGAAGCCAATAATCAGCTCCTAGGTCTTGTTGACAGGTTGCTGTTGCGGCACCACTCTGGCACTCAGCCATATAAGGACCATAAGACCATTTGACATAGGATCAGAATTAGGCTATTTGGTCCATAAAGTCTGCTCTGCCATTCAAACATGGTTGATCTTTTTTTACCCTGCTCGGCACCATGCCCCAGTCTTCTTCGCGAACCTATCAATCTCCACCTTATATACACCCAAAGACTTGGACTCCACCACTGCCTATGGTAACAAGTTTCATATATTCACCACCCTCTGGCTAAAGAAATTTCTCCGCATCTCTCTTTTGAAAGGGCACCCCTCTATCCTGAGACTGTGCTCTCTTGTCCTTGGCTCCCTCTTCATGGGAATCATCCTTTCCACAGCTACTCTGTCTTTCAACATTTGAAGGTTTCAATGAGATCCACCCTTACTTATCCTTCTAAATTCCAGTGAGTACAGGCCCAGAACCATCAAACCTCAGATGATAAACCTTTAATTCCCGGAATTACTCTTGTGAACCTCCTCTGAATCCTCTCCAAAGGAGCCCAAGTCTCTTCGCAATACTCACCAGTGCCTTATAAAGCCTCAGCATCACATCCCAGCTCTTACATTCCAGACCTCTTGAAATGAATACCAACATTGCGTTTGCCTTCCTCACCAACGACTCTAGCATCAAGTTAACCTTTAGGGTGTTCTGCACAAGGACTCACAAGAAGCTTTACATCTCAAATTTTTGGATTTTCTCCCTGTTCAGAAAGTTGTCTACACATTTATTTCTACTACCAAATGCATGACCATGCATTTTCCAACATTGTATTTCATTTGCCACTTTCTTGCCCATTCTCCTAATCTGTCTTTGTCCTTCTGCAGCCTTCCTGTTTTCTCAACACTATCTGTCCCTCCACCAATCTTTGTATTATCTGCAAACTTGGAAACAAGGCCATCTATTCCATCATCTAAGTCACTGATATACAGCATAAAAAGAAGTGGTCCCAGCACTGACCCCCGTGGAACACCACTAGTCACTGGCAGCCAAACAGACAAGAATCCTTTTATTCCCACTCACTGCCTCCTACCAATCAGCCAATACACTAACTATGTCAGTATCTTTCCTGTAATATTATGGGTTCTTAACTTGGTAAGCAGCCTCATGCATGGCACCTTGACAAATACCTTCTGAAAATCCAAATAGACAACATCTACTGCATTCCATTTATCTATCCTACTTGTAATCTCCTCAAAGAATCCCAATAGGTTCATCAGGCAATATTTTCCCTCAAGGAAATCATGTTGACTTTGTCATTTCCTGTTCTGTGTCACCAAGCACTCCATAACCACATCCTTAGCAACTGACTTCACCATCTTTCCAACCATTGAGGTCGGGATAACAGGCCTATAATTTCTTTTCTGCTGCCTCCCTCCTTTCTTAAACAGTGGAGTGACATTTGAAATTTTCCAGTCCTCCAAAACCAAGCAGGAGTCCAATGATTCTTGAAAGATTATTACTAATGCCTCCACAATCTGCACTACTACCACTTTCAAATCCCTAGGGTGCAGTCCATCTGGTCCAGGTCTTTCAGTTTTTTGAGCACCTTCTCCCTTGTAATAGTAAATGCACTTATTTCTCTTCCCTCACACCCTTCAACATCTGGCATACTGCTAGTGATGTTTACAGCAAAGACTGATGCAAAGTGCTCATTTAGTTCATCAGCCATCTCCTTGTCCCTTGTTACCATTTTCTAGCGGTCTTATATCCACTCTCATTTCTCCTTTATTTTTTACATACTGAAAAGACTTTTACTATCCAATTTGATATTGTTTGCTGACTTGCTTTCTTATTTCATCTTTTCCCTCCTCAGGATTCTTTTAGTTGCTCTCTGTAAGTTTTTAAAAGCTTCCCAATCCTCTATCATCCTGCTAATTTTTGCTTTGTTGTATGCCCTCTCTTTTGCCTTTACATTAGCTTTGACTTCCCTTGTCAGACACGGTTGTACTATTTTGCCATTTGAGTATTTCTTTGTTTTTGGAATACATCTATCCTGCACCTTCCTCATTTTTTCTCAGAAACTCAAGCCTTTGCTGCTCTGCCATCAACCTTCCCAGCAACAAATTCCTATTTACATTCCAACTTCTCTCTCATACCACTGTAATTTCCTCTACTCAACTGAAGCACTTCTTATCAGACTTTACTTTCTCCTTATCAAATTTCAAGTTGAACTCAGTCATATTACCATCACTGGTTCCTAAATGTTCCCTTACCTTCAGCTCCGCAATCCCCTCTGATTCATTACATGACACCCAATCCAGTATATCTGACCCTTAGTGGGCTCAGCAACAAACTTCCCTAAAAAGCCATCTTGTAGATATTCCACAAATTCACCCTCTTGAGATCCATTACCAACCCAATTTTCCCAATTGATCTGCAAGTTAAAATCTTCCATGACTATCATAACTTAGCCCTTTAGACATGCCTTTTCTAGTTCCCATTGTAATCTGTGGTTAACACCCCGGCTACTGTTTGCAGGCCTGTATATAACTGCTATCAGGGTCTTTTTACTGTTGCAGTTTCTTAACTCAACCCACAAGGATTCAATATCTTCCAATCCTATGTCATGTCTTTCTAATGATTTGATGCCATTCTTTACCAGAAAAGCCTCCCCATTCCTTTTACCTACCTTCTGATCCCTCAGTTACAATGTGTACCTTGGACAATCAGCTCCCAACTACAACTCTCCTTCAGCCATGATTCAGTGATGCAATATAAGAAATGTAATATAAGTGACTTTGATCATGGAATAAGTGACGATCCTGGATGGGGTGGTTTGAGTATTTCAGAAACTGCTGATTTCCTGAGATTTTCACACACAACAGTCTCGATAGAGTTTACAGAGAATGGTGCAAAAACAAAAAAAAAACACCCTGTGAGTGGCAGTTCGGGGAGCAACAATGCTTTGTTAAGGGAGAGGTCAAAGGGGAATGGCCAGACTGGTTCAAACTGACAGGAAGGTGACAGTAACTCAAATAACCCCATAACTAGAATGGTGTACAGGAGCATCTCTGAATGCGCGCCATGTCAAATCTTGAAGTGAATGGGCTACACAGCAGCAGAACGTGAATATACGGAAGGTACCTAATAAAGTGGCCAATGAGTATATGTCATGAAATTTGTTGTTTTGTGATGGCAGTGCAGTGCAAGGCATAACATTAGGATAGGTTACAATTTAAAAAAAAACACAAAAGAGGAAGAGTGGGTAGTGCTCATCGACCGTTGAGAAATCTGATGGCTAAGTGGAAGAATTTAACTGTTAAGTGTGGTCTTTAGGCTCCTATACCTTCTCACTAATGATAATAATGAGAAGAGGGCTTGTTCTGGATAGTGAGCATCCTTAATGATGGATATTGCCTTTTCAAGGCATTGCATCTTCAAGATGTCTTTGATTGTGTCGAGCTTTGGACTCCATGTCCTTTTTTAATCTGTTTAGTGCATTAAACGTATTTCCTTTAAGCCCTAAATGTTGTTTACTTGAATCCATATTTCAATTTCTAATAGTGAACAGACCTAAATTGATATCACCACAGATATACCATTATGGTTTGGAAACCATTTTGGTTTAACACACTTTTCTGTGGAAATGATGTTTACTTCTCTCGCTTCTGACTTCACAGTTGCATTCATCTGTTGGTTTAAATGTCTAATCAACTTCAATCAAAGTGTATTCTAGACAATTTATTAAGTGCTTGGTGCAGTGGGGTCCCCTGGCGTATTTCACAGCCGATGTCTTTAGTGGCATATAGTGCCAGATTAGAGTTTGTGTAAATAATAGTTGAGGGTTTAATGAACTAATCCCCTTTGTGCTTGATTGAACCATGAACAGGGTCTGCTTGTGTTACTTGAGACAACAGAAACTAGCCTGGAGCCAAGTTCTTTTCAGGTCCCTGAGTCAGATGTAGTTATGCATTCACAATTCTTTCCATTCTATATCTTGCATGTACACTTTTGGAACATTAGATAATTTTAATTGGCTCTTAACCAATTTTAATGTGTTTAGTATACTTTTTAATCATCACCTTGAGCAAATTTCAACAGAAATCGCAAAATGATATTGATCATTAGTTCACTCTTGCTTGTTAAATGATGTTTTTTTTTCTTGTTGGTATTTAAACATACAGAGCTCTTCTGTACTAATTGTATTCATTATTAAGCAACTTGAATCCTTACCACAGAGTTTTGTATCTCAAACTCATTCACCCATAGTGCAGACCAGTGTAGGAATGTCCAAAGTGTCAAAAAGGAAAAGACTCACCTTTTCAAGGATGCAAATCTGCTTCTTTGTCCGAGCATCAAGAATTTCCACCTCTAAGTAAGAAATTCTCGAATGTTTTTGTATCACGCCCTGCCCCAGTTGTCCTGAAGTCAAAACTAACTGAGACAGGGAAAATAATGATTTCAGCCCAGGTTGTTTGCCAAGTGCCATGGTCTCTTCGGTTGGAGCTCTTCTTTTGTAAAGTGCTTGCATTCTCTACCTGCTTAACTTGCCTGAACCAGACCAGATTGTCAATAAGAGGACAATTCTCTAACATTTAAATAGCCACAGAGACCTACAACTCATCAAAAGGTCAGGCGACATTCCATTTGAAGTATATAATCTTATTCAACATGACTGGGCACGGCGGCTCTGTAATCCCCTTCTATATTTAACTTGTCATTGGCTAATGTGTCAAGAGCGCTCATCTTAATGGCAGAATAGCTTTCAGAGAAAACTAACTACTTCCTATCCTTATCACCTTGCTTTCTAAGTGACAGCTTGGGTTGCATTCCTCAGATATACAGGGCAGAAAGAGCTCAAGGCCCAGTTTTAGCAAGTTCCACTGATATCATCACAATTCATCAGGCTAAGAGCAAAACCTTGTGAAGTGAAACCTTGTAAACTCAAAATTTTTGGAATAGCTCCTTCACCTCTACCATCAAAATTATGAATGGTCCATGCACCCATTGCCACTACCTCACAGTTTGATCTCTTGTAGGTAGCATTGTTTAATTATTTTTATCCTTCTATGCTTTTCCTATTTAAGCGTCTGCCTCAATCCTTCTTAAACATGGTAATTTTATCTGATTTGTGCACCTCCTTCAACAGAGTTCCAGATTCAACCACTCTCTGTGTAAAATCTTATCCCTCAGATCCCTTTAAACTGCTTCCTCTCACCTTGCACCTACTCTGTCTTGGGAAAAAGATTTTGCCTGTCTATCCTATCTATGCCTCTCACAACCCTATATAGCCCTCCAAGATCCTGATTGTAAGTATTTTATTATTATTTTATTTAGAGATACAGGACAATAAAGACAGATTAATGAACCTGCCCTGCCTGCTAACCATGCACCTTTTTAATGTGGGAGAAAATTGGATCACCTAGGGGAAACTCACAGAGTCATAGGAAAAATGTTGAAACTCCTTTCAGATAGCTGTTGAATTGAACCTGGATCACAGGCACAAGAAAATCTGCAAACGCTGGAAGTCCAAAGCAATACATACAAAATTCTGGAGGAACTCAGAAGGCCAGGCAGCATCTATGGAAAAGAGTAAAGAGTCCACATTTCAGGCCGAGGTTCTTTATCAGGACTGGAAAGAAGGAGAAGTCAGAGTAAGAAGGTGGGGGAGAGGAGGAAGAAGTATCAGGTGGTAGGTGAAACCAGGAGAGGGGAAGGGGGTGAAGTAAAGAGCTGGGAAGCTAATTGGTGAAAGAGATAAAGGGCTGGAGAAGGAGGAATCTGAAAGAAGATGAAAGAAGAGCATGACAGAAAGGGAAGGGGGAGGAGCAGAAGAGGGAGGTGATGAGCAGGTAAAGAGGTAAAGTGCGAGAGGGAAACAGGAATGGGGAATAATGAAGGGGGGGGCAATTACCAGAAGCTCAAGAAATTGATGTCCATGCCTGCAGATTGGAAGCTGCTGAGAAGGAATATAAGGTGTTGCACCTCCAACCTAAGTGTGGCCTTATCACAGCAGTAGAGGAGGCCATGGACTGACATGTCAGAATGGGAATGGGAAGTAAGATTGAAATGGATGGCCACCAGGAGATCCCGCTTTTTCTGGCAGAAGGATCATTGGCACTGTTACATTACTGCTATATTACCATGTAACCCCAAATATTTTGCCATTCCTTCATCATTGCTGAAACAAAATCCTGGAACTCTCTTCCTTACAACTATGTGGGCATAGCCACACTTCAGGATCCGCAATAGTCCAAGATAACCACTTGCTGTCACTTTCTCAAGGGCATCTAAGCAAGAGACCAGCCTGTAAAGCCCACACACCTTGAATAAATTTCAAAGAAATAAACAAGCATTGCCTTGGTCATGAACTAACCATGGTCAATGATGGTGGAGCCTAACACATGAAGGCTAAAGGCAGGATGGAATCTTTGCAAATTGCTGAGTGCATTCATCTTAGAAGTCCTCCTTATCAGGGTAATCATTTTCTAGATGCAGGCAGGGGAGGGATCGTCGACAGGATGTCCCTAAAACATCCATTCCATAGCTGGATATTTGTTCTATTGTACTAATTGTGCTTCCAGCCAAGCACAATTTAGGAATCAGATGGCAGAGAGGAAGAAGCTTTTCCTGAATTGCTGAGAGTTTGCCTTCAGGATTCTGTACCTCCTACCTAATGGTAAAAGTGAGAAAAGGGCATGCCTTGGGTGATGGAGGTCCTTAATCATGAAAGCTGCCTTTCTGAGACACCGCTCCCTAAAGATGTCCTGGGTACTTCATAGGCTAGTACCCAAGATGGAGCTGACTAGATTTATAACCTTCTGCAGCTTCTTTTGGTCCTGTGCAGTAGCCCCTCCATACCAGTCAGTGATGCAGCTTGTCAGAATGCTCTCCACAGTGCAACTATAGAAGATTTTGAGTGTATTTGTTGACATGCCAAATCTCTTCAAACTCCTAATAAAGTATTGCCGCTGGCTTGCCTTCTTTGTAACTACATAGATATGTTGGGACCAGGTTAGATCCTTACAGATCTTGGCACCCAGAAACTGCTCACTCTCTCCACCTCTGATCTCTCTATGATGTGGGCTAAATGTGGTCAAATGGGACTAGCTTAGATGGGTATCTTGATCAGCATGGATCAGTTGGGCTGAAGGGCCTGTTTCCATACTGTATGCTCTATGACTATGACCATCAGTCTCCTTTAATCATCAGCAAAATGATGGAACTTACATTCAAGTCCTATTGGGCCAACTTTTCTCCCCAGTAATTTGCCAGCTGTGTTTAATTCTGGTTTTACCCATGGTTACAGAGTTAATTGCAGCCTTGGCCCAAAGACAGAGAGAAGAAATGATTTCCAAAGGTACTGTGATAGCAACCAGCCTTGGCATTAAATCACCATTTGGCCAAATGCAATAAAATCTTCATCTTCCCATGAGAGGAAATCAAAAAAACAAGCTAAATGCCTGAAAACCACAGTAAATCACAGTAAATCGAATGTGGAAGAGCAAATGCAGCAACTAAACTGGGATTTATTCATAAAAAATAATGCATTTCAGTGAAAGCCAAGACTCACTGCAGATTGCCCAGCTGAAGTGTTGGTTTTGACAACTGGTTATATGAGATGCATTAATTTCCAATTCTGCCTGTCAGAACAATCTTTCCCTCCTTTGACTGACAGTGAGCTTATAACCTCACTGAACTTGAAAATATTCTTTGCAGAGTGTTGAAAGCAACCGTTGGGATGAACAAAGTAATCCAGCAAAAAATACAAGTAAATAAATGGGTTTACATTTCCATTTAAAAGCTGGAGAGTGTGTTTTGATATGAATTCATTAAAGATTACTTCATCCAGAGAGGTTTGCAAACATACTTACTTGGAAATTCTTTCCGTGAGAGCAAGGATAAACAAGCAATACAGTTACATCAACCCATTGTACTTTACCTATGAAATTCATTGAATTTACTTTATTCTATCCAATAGAAAGAATTTCAAGGTAATTCTTTTCATAACTCTCATAGAGTTACACACGGCATTAAGCAATACTTTTTATTTGTAGGTTTTACACACTGCATTAAGCAATACTTTTTATTTGTTTTGAATGAAGTAAAAATGCAGTAATTATCTACACATCAAGGTTTCTCATTTCTTTGATTTATAAGTAGAAAGGATGAGGAGTTTCAAGTTACTGGGTGTCGACATCGCTGAGGTCTGTCCTGGGCCCAATATATGGATGCAATTACAAAGAGGGAATGACAGTAGTAATATTTTATTAGGAGTTTGATGAGAATGTCACCAACGACACTCACAAATTTCTGCAGATGTACTATGGAGAACATTGCAATTCATTGCATCACCATTTGATGTAGAGAGGCCACCACAGAAAGTTGTAAACTCAGCTAGTTCCATCATAGGTAATAGTGTCCACAGCATTGAGGATACCTTCTAAAGATAATGCAACAGAAAGGTGGCATACAGCATTGGGAAGACCCATCACCAAAGACATGTCCTCTTTTCATTGCTACAGTCAAAGGGAAGGTACAGGGGCCTGATGACACACACTCAACATTTCAGGAACAGCTTCTTCCCCTTCACCATCAGACATCTGAATGGACAATGGAGCCATGAGCATTACCTTTATTTCTTTTCCCTCTCTTTCTGCACAATTATTTAAATATACATTTATTTCATAACATATGCCAATGGTATTAAACCTGCTTCTGATTCTGATCCTGCTGATTGAAAGTGTGTTGCTCGACACTGATATCACAAGTTATTATTGAGGCTCAAGATGTCAGTCTTATAGCTTCTGCTATTAATCATGAAGATAAATTCACTAGTCTTTTTCCTGGGTAAATGGGTCATAAGTTGAAGCTGAGAAGGAAAAGGTTTAAAAGGGATAGAGGGCAACTTCTTGATGCAGAGGGTGGTGAGTATATGGAACAAGGTGCCAGAGAAATTTGTTAAGGCAGGCACAACAACCACATTTAAAAGACATTGGGACCAGTACATAGATAGGAAAAGTTTAGATAGATATCGGCTGAATGCAACTAGGTGAGCACCTTGGCAGGTATGGACAAATTGGGCAGAAAGGTCTGTTTCTGTTCTGTATTACTCTGCAACTCGACTTATTTCACTTGAAAACAGGTAGGTCAATCAGTCACTGGATTTCTTTGAGTTTAATGTAATTTTGCCTGATTCTGTATCTTAACTCCATCTACTCTGATGGGCTTCATACTCTTTAATGCCCTTACCGCAATAAAACCTAATGGCTCTTCATTTTCCACTCTAAAGTTTGAAGTTCTGCTCAAGATTGTTGACTTTACTCATTCATCCAACTGGAACAAAGGTACATGTAGCAAATGTCCATAGTTCTGACCCCCTCTACAAGGGACCCCATCACTTCACAAATGCATTCCTCGTGACTTTCAGAACAACGGCTGGGAAATCTGCTCCTAATCCTGTTTAGGATTAAAGAAACTCAAGTCTCTCGTGTCCATTGAGGAGAAAAAATCTTAAGAAGGATAATTTTGAGTTTAATGCAGTGTAATTAATAAAATTTGTAATTATGATAGTACAGTTGAAAGTACTAGTCAGAAGAGTTGTCAAAATTTGACCCCAGGCTGCATTAGAAAGTATTATTTGTTACAGTAACACAAGCAAAGCAGTAGATTTTAATGTGCAGCATGAAAGAGCAGGGAGAGGTGGCCTAGGGAGTGAAATACAGAGCTTGGGAACTCAGCAATTGATGTCAGAGTGGTGCAATAGTCTGAGACCTGGGTTTGATCTTGACCTTTGAATGACTAGTGAGTTTCACAGAGTCAAAGAATTGCACAATATCTTTGGCCGACAATGTTCATGTTGCTCATTATACCAACTCAAACTAATCCTATTTACCCACTTTAGGACCATAGCCTTCTTCTCTTTCTCCCGAGTTGTCTGCTTTCCTCCCACATCCCAAAAGTGTGCATTCTGACTTTATGACTCTGTGACCATGTCAGTGATTGAGAGAAGTTTGAACACATTTCTTAAGAAAGATGCCATTAAGCTAGAGAAAGAGAAGATTTAGCCTAAAGAGACTGGTTGAATAGGCTGCAGCATTATTAATTGAGGAGTGATGTTATAGAAGTGCATGGGGGATCTCTAAAGAGATAGGAGCAAGTCTACTGAGGGTTGTGAAAGTCATGTCACGTTAATATTGAGGAACTGTTGATCTTGGACCAAGCACAAAGCTGAGGGGGTAAGAAGCTTTTGATTTGACGCAAACTAATTTAGAGCTTCCTGAAGATATGAAGAGTGTTTTATAAATAAAAACTCTTATTTAATTAGTTTTCCTAGATGAAGTTAATGTGGGAGTCTAATTGCCAGCACACTTTGTACAGGTCAGAAGGAGATTGGCAGAATTAGTCTATTAAAATGCTGCACAAGTATAAATGACTAATAGCATTAAGAAGGCTATTTTGCAGTGTTCCTTTTTGCCCATAAACAAGTCATGTATGAAGGAAAGCATTACAATAAAATTACAAAAATTACAATAAATATGATTTTTAATTAATATTTAATTATTGCACTCTAAGTTAACAAATAACACACATGATCAAAAGCATCATTCTGATCAAATATCATCACCTGCAGGAAAGAAGTTGAAGTGATTAATCACCTCCCATCTAAAAGAGGGTCATTTCCTGACATTAATACCTATTGGATTTGTGCATATCTAGCTGAATTGTTTTTAAGTTCCTTTTTAAGTTCAGAGTAGTCTGTATGAAAGAGTAAACATCAATATATTTTGCATTAATGCAGGAAGAGATTGAGACGGCAGGAACAATAATTGGGCTATCACCACTGTAGAGGTACATTATTGTGTTTCTCTATTCTAAATTTGAGGATAGAACATTCCTTAGATGTTTGAGAACACAACCTATCATCCAAATATTCAGCTTTACCCTCATGTAACATTGCTTGAGAAATACACTTTTACTTCTGCCTGAGAATTACTGTTATTTCAGCTACATTGTGAAGATGGTTTTAATTACTTATGAAATAGGTACTGAAGCACTGAACCAGAAATCCAATTGCTTCAGGAGACCTAAGCATAGTGCGCAAATTAAATGTGTATCAGATTATAACAACAATTATGTAGATATTCTAAAGGAAATGTGTTTGTCCTCCATTAAGTTTCAATCCCATCAGATGACTGCCACCAAAACCAGAGAAGAGGATGGAATCTCCTATGTTGCTTTGTCAAAGATCTTTGGAAGTTCCAGAGCTCTGTGGTAAAAAGGCTTAGCTTGCAAAAGCTGAAGCCTGTATTCAGTAGGACAATATACGGTAATTTGGTCTTGTGTATGATCAACTTTAGTTGGTCCAAGCAAGACCACCTTAAGCAGAGTTCCCACTTCCACATTCTATAAAGTAATTAGAGCAAGACTCTATATTTTTATCCTGAGGGAGATGAGATCGACCGGATCCCCTGAAGAGGAAATGAAGGCCTCGAAGTCCTGAACAATCCATGGAGAAGAAGTATCTATGTTTTTTTTAAAATCTGTATTATCTCATCACATCAAAATAAGGATGTATAAATAGTTGAATGGAGAGGACCAAACTGTCCCCACCCATTGCCATCAATGGCTAGTTCTATGATAGATTGGCCCAGGATTCCCTCCCAATAATGACTCTCTTACTTGCAACACCATGAACTATAAAGCATCAAAAATTTTATCAAGAATGATTGTGTTCATTTGTCCCTTTGTTAGGCCTGGAATTTTGGCCCAGGTGTCCTCCTTTGAGTCAATGCAACTGACGATGGAATTTAAGACTTTCTTATCCTAACTGTCACTCTCACTAGCTGTGATATTCTTCAACAAAGAAGGAGCAGTGATCACTGAGTATTCACACCGTCACTGACTGCACAAGCCAAATTAAAATCTAAGAAAAGGTTAAGTAATGCCCCTTGCTGCCTTGATGACTGAGGGAAAGATATTGACCAGCTCTCCAGAAGTCCTGTTTTCCTTTAAATATCAAGTGAAAATTAACTAAACAGTGGATGCTAGAAATCAGCCAAGTTCCTCTCTCACAGAAGGCAGACATTCATTTCCCAATATCCCACTTCTAAGGGTTGCAGGTCTGAAAGTTTTACTGGTTCTCTTTCCACAGATGCTTCTTGACTTGCTGCGATTTTTCCTGATGTGTCTGTGCACAAGTACATATCAATTAAATAAAAGGATGGACATGAGAGATGGCTTTAACTGGTGTATTTCCGTTACAGCAAGAGGAAGAGAACAACGCACATGCGCAGGCAACATATCAATGCGTAGTGCTGAGGAGGTGGGGTCATCGATCTTCAAGAAATAGATCCACATGTTACACTTCAATCATAATATTTTTATTTCTTTAGATAGTGAAATCATCTATCACAGCATGATCACACTAAATATAATGTACAAAATTCTCTATGTGATGAAATCAAACTTACAGGTATCCATCTCCTTAAGTACATAGAGAATAAACACGATTTTGTATTTTCATTCTCATATGAAAAACTGACCTGATCTTTACAACATATTAAAAATTAACTTTATCATTTGTTTCTCACAAATGCTTTCACTGGTAATTAATTATGCATAACTAATGATGTGCGCAAAATGCTCAAAAGGATGTATTTCATTCTAAATAGCTGATGCCAAATGTTTTCACCACTTTCTTTAATCGACCATTCTTTTAACATTACCTGGTTGTTTTCCAGTGTTGCCATCAAAATAGGCAAAACTCAGAACTCCTTCCTCTTCCATATTTCAGCAAACAGCTGAGTTAGTTTCAGGTAATTTGTACCAGAACGCATCAAACTGAAATAATCTGGAAATGGCAATTTTTTACACTTTTCCCAATACAAGTCTTAAACTATGCCTGGTCAGCACTCTATGTGTTCTTGTTTATTTAACTTATTGAAGCACAGCATGGAATATGCCATTCCAGCCCTTCAAGCCTGGAACTGCCCCAATTTAATCCCAGCCTAATCATGGGACAATTTACGATGACCAACGGTATATCTTTGGACTGTGGGGAGGAAACCCACATGGTCATAAGGAGAATGTATAAACTCCTTACAGGCAGTGGCAGGAATGGAACCCAGGTTACCTGTACAGCAAAGCATTGTGCTAACCACTACCCCACTGTGCCACCCCTCTGCAGGTTGCATTCAAGCAGCCAGCATCTTGAATGCTTTGGGAGTGGAGTCCTTGACCTCCAATTCTTCTCCTATAAGTGCTGTTTGACCCATTGAATGCTTCTAGAACTTGCTCATTTTATTTAAGTAACAAAATACTTCCCTTTGCTCCTTTTTACACTGAAAGAGAAGCAAAAATTTTTATTCAGACCCAAATCAACGTTTGGATGTTCTGAGCAAAACAAAATAGAAGAGAACCAGTACTGAAGTTTGGTTGGAAGAGCTGATAGGAGGAAAAGCTTGCTGGATTGGAATGGTGATGGGGCCATGCTCAATGTCCCTTCATACACTTGCTTAAAATAAAGAAGAGGAGGAACAGCATCAAATATTTCCTTTCAAACCAGGACACAGTGCAAAAAGATTATCCTGCAATATCAAGGTCCATGATTTCAGAATTAGAATGAGAATCAGCTTTATTATTACTGACTTAAATCCTGACATTTATTACTTTGCAGAAGCAGTACTGTGCAATGCATATAAAATTATTGTAAGTTAAAATAAGAACTATAAAGGTAAATAAATAAGTACTGCAAAAAGACAGCAAAATAATAAGTTTGTGTTCAGTGGTTTATGGACTATTTAGAAATCTGACAGCAGATGGGGAAGAAGCTTTTCTGAAAATGTGAATGTGCATCTTCAGTGTCCTGTCCCTCCTCCCTGATGGTAGTACTTGGAAGAGGGCATATTCTGAATGGTGAGGGTCCTTAACCTTTCTGAAGCACTGCCTTTTAAAGATAGCCTCGATGGTGGGGAGACTAGTGCCCTTTATAGAGCTGGCTGTGTATACAACCCCGTGCATCTTTTTTTCAGTCCTATGCATTGGAGCCACCATACCAGGCAGTGATGCAACCATTCAGATTGCTCTCCTTGGTACATCTGTAGAAATTTGCAAGAGTCTGGTAACTGACCAAATCTCCTCATACTCCTAATGAAGTATTGATGCTGGTATGCCTTCTTCACGATTGTACCAAGCGAAGATCCTCCAAGATGTTGACACCCCAGGAATTTGAAACTGCTCACCCTTTCCTTCCAATGCTGCTCCCTCGACGAGAATTTATGTGTGTTCTCCCAGCTTCCCAGTCCATAATCAATTCCTTGGTCTTAGTGATGTTGAGTACATGTTGCTGTTGTGACATCTCTCAACCAGCCAATCTTTCTCACTCCTGTACACTTCCTAGTCATCATCTGAGATTCTGCCAGCTAAAGTTGTGTCATTGATGAATTTATAGATGTCAGCTGAGCTGTGCCCAGACGCACAGTCATTAGTGTAGAGAGAATAGAGCTGTTGGCTTAGCATGCATCCTTGGCATGCATCTGTGTTGATTATCAGTAGGGAGGAGATGTCATTTCTGATCTACACTGACTATGATCTCCGGAAGTTGCAGAGGGATGAACAGAGCTCAGACTTGAAGCCTGTTGATTAGTACAGAAAGGATGATGGTGCTGAATGCAGAGCTGCAATCAGGAAGGTGTAGCCTGACAGAGGTGTTACTGTTAGCCATGTGATCCAAGGCTGAGAGGAGAGCCAGTGAGACTGCATCACTGTAGATCTATTGTGAGGGTAGGCAAATTACAGCGGGTCCAGATCCTTGCTCGGGAAGAAGTTCATTCTAGCAATGACCAACCTCGCAAAGCACTTCATCATAGTCGATATGAGTACTACCATGCAATAGTTATTGAGGCATCTCAGCTTGCTCCTCGTCGGTATGAACGAGGGTTTTTTGAATGAGGTGGGAACCTCTGACTATAGCAGTGAGAGGTTGAAGACGACCATGAAAATTTCAACAAGCTTGGCTCTCACAGGTTTTCTGTTGCTCTACCAGTTAAACCATTGGGGCCTGATGGCTTTGCAAGGGCTCATCCACTTGAAAGATGTTCTGATGTCAGCCTCCAAGGCAGGGTCACAGGGTCTCCAGACGCTGCAGGGTTTCGCACTGGTATTGCTTTATTGTCCCTTCGAAAGCATGCATAAAAAGCATTGAGCTGACTGGGGAATGAGGCATCATGGTTATTTAAGATGTCATATTTCACATATAAGAAGTAATGGCCTGCAAACCAGCTGATGCACATCTGATAGCACCTCTAGCTCACTCAGTGGCATGTTCATTTAGATTTGAAGATGAATCACTGTATATGGTCCAGTCCACCAATTCAAAGCAGTTCTGTAAACATTTCTCCACCTCTCATGATCACATCTTCATGGTCCTCCCTTGGTGCTGTGTCTTCAACTTCAAACAATGTCAATACAACACTGAGTACCACAGGATTCCTCCAGGATACCGAAGACAATGAGAATGCTGCTGAATGACAGTGTCCATGCTGCCCCACTTTTTGAGCTAACTCCATATTTTAGTCCTACTGTGTGGAACTATTATGTGTAGTTAACTCCTGTCACCCAGTAGGCAGCCTTTGATCTGCCATGTTGGGTCAAGCACACCTTATATCTGATCTTTAGGAGTGTTATGTTCTATGTTATGAGATGATAAGAGGCATTGATCGTGTGGATAATCAGAGGCTTTTTCCCAGGGCTGAAATGGTTGCCACAACAGGACACAGGTTTAAGGTGCTGGGGAGTAGGTACAGGGGAGATGTCAGGGGTAAGTTTTTCACACAGAGAGTGGTGAGTGCGTGGAAAGGGCTGCCGGCAACTGAGGTGGAGGGGGATACGATAGGGTCTTTCAAGAGACTTTTGGATAGGTACATGGAGCTTAGAAAAATAGAGGACTATGGTAACCCTAGTAATTTCTAAGGTAGGGACATGTTTGGCACAACTTTGTGGGCCGAAGGGCCTGTATTGTGTTGTAGGTTTTCTATGTTTTCTATGTTTCTATGTTATTTGTACCAGTACGTTTAGTGCTACAGTGCTCAATTACTCTCCCCTATAAACGTGATGCAAATAAACAAAGCTTTTTATGAACCGTTTAGTGAGGAGAAACATCTCCAGGAGTTGTATATGCAGGTTTTTAATCAAAGACTCATACTGGGACAATCGTAGTGATATAGACTATGAGATAGTAGGACAGATTACTAGAAGTGTTTTAAGAAGCATCTTCAGGGAGCAGAGGTTAGAGGTATATTTAAGAAGAACATTTTGGAGTTTCTGGGACCAAGGCAACTTGAACAAGTGAGGGACTGATGGAAAGCCATGTAAGATGCCAACACAGGCGAGCTACAGATATCTTCGAAAACCAGAAAATTTCAAAGAGATGGCGAGGGAAGGGTCTGAAAGCAATATTGAGAATCTGGAGATTGAGAAAATGCCAGACTTAGAGCTAGTGATTTTCATTTGGTTTAACTCTGCTTGATGGCTATTCTTTTTGGCTAATGATGCTTTTAATTTTTATACCAATAAACAAAACATCCTACTGATCCTGATGCCAGCTACACTTATAAATTAGCAATAGTAAAGGAATCAACGGAATGATGTTCTGAAGCATTTTTCAGTTAATTAATCACAAACAATGCATCCAATGAGCTGCACAAAGATTTTTTAATTGCTGGTCACTGCTAAGAAGAGTCAATCTTTAAGGATTTTTTTTTACATTGAAAAGAGAAGCAAATTTGCCTTTGCCTGGAAAATATTGTTTTCAAAATGTATTATAGAGTATTGAGCAGAAGATTTTGGTTTAATCCTCTCCTGTCATTTTATCAGCAATAAGTCAAACAACTTTTTCCTTGTCACTGTGCCACTAAGCACAAGATAGTACGAGAGGATTAATGAGGCACAGGTGTTGATATCTTGCTGTTTGGTAAATGTGTTTATTGTCTGCAGTGCCTTTTGTTAATCCAATGCCAATTGTTTTATTACTGAAACACATTTGTTGTTCACTGCACATTGTGTCTCAGTGATCCAAAGCACTCACTTTAGAAACCTGCGTCTGCCGGTAATGTTTATTGTGTTTGACATTGCTGCTAGCCACAAGCCTTAAATTAATCATAACATTTATTGTGGATCCAAGACTAAGTATGGATCCTAGCAAGTACACTGAAGATTATATCACACAGCATGACACAGAAGTTAGGCCTACATTAAATATGTCAATGCTTCATACAAATTAAAGCATTGGGAGCCATATCTGGCTTATGGAGCACTTCGGTGATTAAAGGAATGTTATTGGTAGTTAATGGTAGATTTTCTAGGGCTTAATAAAATTCTTCTAAACTTTATCTTGGAGACTGTAACAACAGCATGGAATATGCTGAGATTTCTTAGTTGTAGGATTTTTCCTTATACAATTGGACAAAATGCTTTGAATATTTAAATACTACTAACACCTGCAAAAGGATATGTACTGTTGACACATAATCCACAAAATCCTACATTGGTGACCTCGGTACTCTCAGATGATTCCAAAGTTACTCAGCCACATGTCGTCCAATGCAGTCACTTTTTTGCACAGGTAGAAGCCATGTTTGTGCTGTGAGAAATCACTGAGGACAATACCAAAGTTTACTATGTGGTAGCATTGCTAGGTAGTTCCAGTACAGCCAGAGTGGAGACTCTACAAGAAGAGCTGCCTGCACGTGATAAATATATCACTCTAAAAATTCACCTAGGACAGACTTCTAGGCTGTCCGAGTCTGAGTGTACCACACAATTGCTCTCCTCGATCAACCTGGATGGTGCTAGGCCTTCAGAACTAATGGACCACATGCTATCTCTCCTGGGCCATCACTATCCTTGTTTTATTTTTAAAGAACTCTTTTTGCAAAAAGTGCCTGACCAAGTCACACAGCCCTCATTAACACACCTGTGAAGGTCTATAGGGAACTGGCCAAAAATTCCTGTCTCAGTAAGCCCAGTCAGCAGAGCCTCCAGAAAACTCATGCCCACGGCTCCGAACCAGACGATGCTGGCTCTGTGTTTTTATGATGCACACCTCGGCCCAAATGCCAAGAAGTGCCAGCCATCATGCAGCTTCAACAGTGGCAGCACATCAGTAAACTGGAGGTCTGTGAACGCAATGGGTTCCAGCTGCCATTGTCATCTATTGTTCAATATGGACACTCTTTCTAGTGATGTTTCCTGTGTGACACGGGTGCTCAAGTGAGTGTGCTGCCAGTATCACCCAACGAATATAAGTCAGAGAGCAATGAACCCTCACTGGAGGCCACCAACGGCAGCAGGATCAGACTTACAGAACACAACACATGGTACTCTGCTTCAATGGATGACACACACATGGGACTTTGTCTTGGCTAAAGCCCTACTCCCCCATTAAGTTCCCCACGATGACTCTGTCCAGTGCATATACCACCACATGTGAATTCAGTCCCCTGATGAGCAAACTCCCACACTTCACCAAGCACACATTTTCCACTAGAGTCACAAATCATGGTGTCGATCACCACATCTCCACAACTGGTTCATTGGTCCACACTTGTGTGCATAGACCGGACTCAGAAGAGCATGAAGGCTGAGTTTATTAACATGGAAATGATTTACATTGTATCTAAGTTGATTAGCACTTAGGCTTCACCCCTCCACGTGGTCCCTAAGCACAACAATGGTTGCCAATCATGTGGAAATTTCTGCCGCCTTGATGAAGCCTCTATCCCTGATTTTTATTCAGGTTCACATGTTCAAGACTTTTTGGCAGAGCTCGCCAGAAAGTTGATTTTTCCAAAGTTGACTTAGTCAGGGGCTACCATCAGGTGCCTGTGTGCACTGAGGATGTTCCCAAAACTGCTTTTATAACCCCATTTGGCTTGTTTGAGTTTCTGTGCATGCTGTTTCGGCAGGAAAATGCAGCATAGATCTCCAGCAACTAATGGACTCTGTGCTTAAAGGCTTAGATTTTCTTTTTGTTCACTTGGCATCCAAAACCGAAAACTTATCACATCTCTACACACTTTTCAAGCACTTAAGTCAACATGGACTGATTATTAACCCCGCTAAATGCCATTTCAAATTGTCTACTATTGACTCTCTTGACCACAACATCTCCACAGAAGGTGCGACACCCCCTCCCCATGTCAAAATTTGCTGCTGTTATGGACTTTCCCTGCCATACCCTACTAAAGCACTGCAAGAGATTTTAGCTTTGGTGAATTTCTATCACTGTTTCATTCCATGAGTTATTGAACTTATACTGTCCTTGTGATGATGATGACAGCTGATTCTTCGCTTGTGAAGTTCAGGAGGAAACTTCATCACTGTAGAGCTTTTCTTCCCGCCTGTGCTGCATACATTTATAGTGAGGATCGGTGCACATGGACCTATTCCGCTCTTTAGGCTGAGGGACATTCCACGATGGCACAGCAAGCTGCGACGACTGTGGTGAGCACAGCCTGAAGTTTGAGTGTTGGAGTTTTCCTTCTCCTAGACAGACTGCCTGGCAAGCCTAATGTATCTCATCTACCCGGATTTAGAATTGACATCCGAGGCTGATGAGTGTAGCCTGCATGCCCAGTTATACTGCTGGACACACGGTCACACCACGGCATCACTACCAACCATCGTGAAGAACTCCCTTTCTATCTAGTTGATTTGCCTGCACTGCAACTGGTGCTTGGACTCCCCAGGTTATCCCGACATAATCCATGGATCGATTGGTCTTTTAAAGCACTCCAAGAGTGTCTGTCTACCTGTCTGGGTCCAGCTCAAGTTCTGTTCCATGAATCCCCTCCTGTGTCAACTAGAGAAGTAGACCTGTCTGGGATTCTGGCTGAATATATTTCCTTAAGGTTTTCAGTAGAAGGAAGGCCACCTCCCTGCCCCTGCATCGGCCATAAGACTGTGCCATAGACATCCTACCTGGCTCTAGTCCTCTCCGGGGCCGGCTCTTTTCCCTCTCTCACCCTGAAACGGTGGCCATGGAGGAATACATCAAGGAGGTATTGGCCATGGGGTTTATCCATCCGCCAACCTCACCAGCAGGAGCAGGCTTCTTTTTTGTGAGCAAGAAAGATGGCAATCTCCATCCCTGCATCGATTACCAGCCCCTGAAAAATTTCACTGTGAAGAACCGTTATCCTCTGCCCTGCTGGTGTCTGCATTTGAACATCTCCAGGGAGCAACCATATTTTCGAAAATTGATCTGCACAATGCTTACAATCTGGTTCATGTGAGAGAAGTGGATGAGTGGAAGATTGCTTTCAACACCTCTAATGGCCACTATGAGTACCTGCAGCCATCTGAATTGCAGCAAATGGTGACTGCTTCGGAGCTATGAGTGGAATCAAGGGCAAGTGCTACTTAGTTCCCACTGAGAAAACCGGTGAACATGATATTGAAGATAAACTTGAATTGGGCATCACCTATGTGGAGTAGCCAAGATTATTCATTTCCAGACATTACCCTCTCCTATCATCTCATCTACTTCTGCAATGTACCTTTAGTTTGTGGCTTGTCATTTTTCTTAAAGATTCATGTCCCTTTATAAGTGGCTTCCTGCAGAACAACATTCATATTCTGCTATCTCTCTCTGGGGCATTTGAGGATCTCCTCTTCCAAGGTTTATAATTGGAACCATGGTATGAGCACAACACATAATTGCTTGATGATGTTCCTGTCTTTCAAAAGTGTATCACTGCACATTGAATGATTGGCAGTGGGGACAGGAGAAGGATTGTAATCTGATACATGGACTGCCTTTTAAATACAGTCTGGCTAAATTCACAGTTTGTTTTCAAAAGAGAATAAGTGAGAAATTCCGAATTCTCTTATGATATTAAGTCAATATTATGTAATTAAATGTTGGGAAGGTGTATGATTTTGCTTTTAATTAGTGGGTGCTCAATAGGATTCAAAAATGTTGAAAGGTTAACGCCATTTATGTGTGCTAATGGGCAATAGTTTGCATGTGCAGACATGTGATGATGCTCTGTTAATTCTAATGATGTGGAGTACAGCTCGTAAGGACTGAGTTTGTGCAACAGTTTAGACCTATCACAACTCCAGTGTAATCTTTTTACAATTAAATCTGAAAACAGCCTGAAAGATGTAACTTGCCTGTAAAGTTTTGAGAAGTTGCCACTGAGCTGTAAATGGAAAATTATCCTTGTGACTGCACCGAGAATTAACTGTAAATGAATGAGATTCTACAAGAGGAATTGCATTTCAATGTACTCTTCGAATAATCCTTGCAAGAACTGATCTGGAGAACTGAGAACACTATGAATTCCACAAATGATACTTTGCATCCTTTTTTTTTATCATTTAGAAAGTGCTGTGCTTTTCAAGGGACTGAAGTTTAAATGTTCCTGTGATCAGACTCATTCACAGAACCCATTATCATGTCTCAAAGTTAACTGTCATTTTTACTTTCACACATACCAGTCATGTCTTTTTGGATTGATATAACGGACAGTTTCTGATTGGCCAGGCAAGCTGTTTGCTACCATAAATAGAAGTACCAATGCTTTTCACCTTTGAGAAATCATACAGCACAGGCCACCTAGCCCAACTGGCCCATGCCAGCCAAGATTCCCATTTAAGTAAGTCCCATTTTTCCTGTCCTATTCATGTACCTATCCAAATGTCAGGTAAATAAATATTCCAGATACAGTCCACCCTTAGGGTGAAACGTTGTCCTTGGGGTTCTTATTAAATCTCTACCCTCTCATCTTAAACCTATACCCTCCAGCTCTTGATTCCCCGATCTTGGGAAAAAGGAAGGATGACTGCATATAAACTGTGACCTTCATGATTTTATATACTTTTAAAAGATCACCCCTGCCCCAGCGTCCTATGCTCCAATGAATAAAATCCAAGCCTGTCCAACCTTTAACTATAACTCAGCCTATTATATCCTGGCAATATCCTTGCAAATCCTGACTGCACTTACTTTGGATTGAATGATATCTGACACCTTTTCTTCAGTAGGGTGACAAAATTGAACTGACTATTCTGAAATGTTTTAGCAAAAGGTTCCGAAAAATGTTTTTTTATTCTTTCTGTTAAGTTGGAGGTTATTTTTTTCTTGTTTCTACCACACTACGGACATAGAGCTTGAAAAACATTTGGCCGATATAGATGTGGAATTAGACATTGCATGTATAACTGATTCTGTAGTTAATTATGGAGCCACAAATTAAATTTGGAAAGAAAACGTGCCCTTGAAAAGTTAACCTGCACAATTGCTTATTCAGTAATTAAATTTGGCCTGCAGTAGGTTTTTAATTACAAGCTGTTTGCCAACAGTATATTAGGAAAGCCCTAAAGCTTATTTAACAGACACTGTTAGCATGTTAAGCAGCATTCAAATAATATTAGATGACAAATCGTCTGCAGAGAAGGGTCTTCTTACAGTATATTCAGATCACAGTCCATGCTGACAGAGCATCAGTCTGAATGCCTATTGCTGATTTCTTGGCTTCAGAAATAACTTGATGTTTCTCATTTTGTTTATCAGTTCAGACTAATCTCCAGATACCAAATGGGACAACTTGAATTCTGGCACTCAGATTCAGCAACCGAGCGCAGTAAAATCAAATTAAACATGGATCAGCTGGAGAAAGGAAAGGAAGTTCCTCAGTCACAGTTCCAGAAGGGCAAACTGACCTACATCAGCTTGACATTTGTGTAACTCTCATTTTATTCAGCCTTGTGAACATTCCAAGTTAGCACATAGTAAAGCCAGATCAGAGAATGGTTTGCGTTCTGCTTCCAAACCCAACATCTGTGATGAGTCTGTCCAAACACAAATAATCATATGAATGCATCAGATGGTGTGATAATACACACCAAGTCCGCCCTTTAGGAGCAGGTTACTGCTTTGTCTCTTGGTAAGCTTTCTCCCTTTATGTGTCATCTATACCAATGTTTATTGAGTTAACTGATCTCAGTCAAATATTGCATGTACAGAAAGGTATATCCAGCGAAGAAGATTTATGGATCATCATTCAGTCTAACTGCTTGTTTGTATGTGGGAGTCTAAATTAACAGCAGGTCTGGCAACACCTGTGGAAAGTGAAGCAAAATTAACATTTTGTAAAAAAATGGGCTTGTTTATGTATTTGTCTTTAAGATAATTATGTGAATTTAAAAATTAAATAAGCACTTAATAATGCAAATTATTAAAATGTATTTTAATGGGTATTATAAATGGCTATCCCAGAACAAACATATTTACCTCCTCTTTTCTCAGCATAAGCATGGCACAACACCTCTACTTCTAGAAGTTTGTGGAGATTTGGCCTGCTTCTTAAAATTTTGTCAGATTTCTATAGATGCACAGTGAAGAATAACCCAACTGTTTACATCACAGCCTGGTATGAAAATACCAATGTCCAGCAATGAGAAAGTCTACAGAAATTGGTGGAGACAGCCCAATCAATCAGAGCAAATCTCTCCCTACCATTGAGCACATTTACAAGGAGCACTGTCACAAGAAAGCAACATCCATCATCAAGTACTCGCACAATGCAAGTCATGCTCTCTTCTCACCACTACTACCATAGGGAAGGACATACAGGACCCTTAGGTCACGCACCACCAGTTACTACGCTGCAACCATCAGACTCCCGAACCAGCATGGATAACTTTGCTCACCTCAACTCTGAACTGATTCCATAACCTACAAACTCACTTTCAAGGACTCTACAACTCATGTTCTCTGCACTGTTTATTATTTGCATGATTTCTCTTCCTTTCCACACTGATTGTCAGTTTTTATTTATGTATAGTTATTCATACATACTCTTGTATTCCTTTATCTTCCTGTGAATGTTTGCAAGGAAGAAAATATATACACTACGTACTTTGAGAATAAATTTACTTTGACAACTTTGACTTTGATTGTTCAGATTTCTTCTTTCAATGTGCAAATTAAATGCTTTCAGGCAGTAAGTTTGTTTAATAAATTCACTTAGTAAGGTTTTGCTAAAGAGTTTTGAATTATATAAGCTTTCTAAAGGAATAGTTCCAGCTATTTGAAAGGAACAGTAAAGTTGGATTGTTGGCACACAAATGTGAGGAGGGAACAAGGACAACAAGTTGTGTTTCTAATGTATAGGATATTATGTTCAAGAGGCTTAAATCCATCCTGAACAAAGTAGTCCTCTTGATCAGTACCCATTCAAGACCTTAAACATCCATTCCCTCCATCACCAGTAAGCTATGGCTACATTCTGTACCATCTGTTAAGTGTACAGCATTTTCTTACTATTCTAATAGAAAATCACAAACGCATACCTCCAAAATCAATAAGGACTAGGTCTGCACCACAACCTGCAGGATCCCCCGTCATGACTTTGAAAAAGCATAGTACGGTGCAAAAGTCTCAGGCATATATACATAGCTAGGGCGCTGAAGACTTTTGCACAGTATTGTCATTGTCAATGTAGAGCAGAGGTTGAGTTTGTAAATCTGGTGGGAGCAAAGGATGTTGGGATTGGCGAGGATGGAATGCCAGAGAGGGGAGCAGGACAGGTGGTAGAGAAGGAGCGCTGGGGCAGGGTGCGGGTTTAGACACACCCAGCTCTCAGACACCAGGCAAGGTCACTTGATTCAAGGCAATTGGTTTATTAATCATTACAGAATGTCTCTCTGGTGCTTCCCTCTCCCTTTCCCTTTTCTCACCATGATTCCCCTCGTCCTACCCCTTTCCCACTCTCAGACCACAAAAGAGACACATATCAGAATCAAGTTTATCATTATTAAAATATGTCATGGAATTTGTTTTTTTTTCCTGGGAACAGTGCAGTGTAATATATAAAATTACTATATTACTTTTCAAAAGTCTTAGGCCCCTGAGTTATACTGTATATGTGTCTAAGACTTTTGCACAGTACCGTATATGTATCCCCTTCATTATAAACACAAGAGGTTCTGCAGATGCTGGAAATCCAGTGCAACGCACACAAGACACAGGAGAAACTCATCAGATCAGTTGATTTCATTTTCTTCTTTGAAAATGAATGAACAATTTATGTTTCATACCAGGACCCTTCATCAGGTCTGGAATGATAGGAGGATGGGAAGGAAGACAAGCAAGAAGGTGATTGCTGAAGCCAGATGGGAGGTAAAGGTAAAAGGCTGGAGAAGAAGGAATCTGATAGGAAAGTGAGAGTGGACCATGGGAGAAAGAGAAGAAGGAAGGCCACCAGGGGGAGGTGATAGGTAGGTGAGGAGAAGATGTAAGAGGCTGGACTGGGGAATGGAAAAAGAGGGAAGGAGGAGTTGAAAAGAAAAGAAAAAAATTACCATGAGGAGAAATTGAAATTCATGCCATCTTGATTGAAGGCTATCTAGACAGAATATGAGGTTTTGCTCCTCCATCCTGAAAGTAGCCTCATCACGGCAGAAGAGAATGCCATAGATTCTCCTGTCGGAATGGGAATGTGGGATAAAAATTAATATGGCTGGACACTGGGAAATTCTGCTTTTAGTGGATGGAGAGGAGGTGCTTGACAAAGCTGTCCCCAATTTACGCTGAGTCTCACCAAAGTAGAGGAGGCTGCATTGGGAGCACTGGATATAGTAGGTGAAGTGTTGCCTTACTTGGAAGGACTGTTCAGCGCCCTGAATGGAAGTGAGGGAAGAGGTGAATGGGCTGGTTGAGTATTTCTCTTGATTGTAAGGATATGTGCCAGGAGGGAGATTAGTAGGGAGGGAAGAATGGACAATGGAGTCATGGAGAGAGTGATCCCTGCAGAAAGCAGAGAGAGGGGGTGGGGTGAAGTAAAGATGTGTTTGGTGGGAAGATCCTGTTGAAGACAGCAGAAGTTGCAGAGGATTATGTCTTGCATCCCTTCATTGGTGCTGGGTTTAAATCCAGGAGCTCCATTCCTAACAGGATTACAAGACTACATTCATGGAAGGACTTCAGATATTCAACAAGATCTTTTGAGATAGAGTGTTGGCATTCCTTGGTGACTAGCAAATGCTGGTCTTGCCAGTAACATCCAGAGCCTGGAAAGTAAATTAATAAGGCAGAATAGCTATCACTTATGCAAATTATATATTCCAAATATGCTTTGAATGTATTTTTGATATGGATACATAGTTATATATAAATATACAAATATGAGAAAAGGCATAATAAAAGTGTGCAGAAAACTCCATACTGTCAGTACCTGTCCTCACATCAGCACCAGTAGGGGTTACAATTCACTTAACTCCAAGACCCAGAGGAAAAGTGACCCTCCTTCCCCAAGATGGTGAGCCTTTGGGAGTGAGCAGATCCTCCTGTCGTTCACCAGGACGAGTTATCCTGCTAAACAATACTGTAAGAATATCGAAGTCTAACTGACACAATTGACTTTGTTCAATTATTTTAACCATGTATGTGACTTGAGTTTTGAGCTGTGTGAGCTGCTGATGATAAGAACATTGCAAGGGGACAGCAAAATTGTGTGTGTGTGTGTGTGTGTGTGTGTGTGTGTTTATGTGAGAGAGAAAGAAAGAAAGTTGAGATGTAAGGTATAAGGGAAGTGGAGCTCTCTTGATATCAAAGTTACATTTGTGAGATACTGTTCTAAGTGTGAGAGTGTCACAGTGTTAAGCATGACAGATTTTATTCGATCTTGCAATTTCTTCTTTCAGTGTCCCTAACAAATGGAGAATCATTGAAGGGACTTACACCTCTGTCAACTTATTAACCACTTCCTCTTTACTTCTCTGTGGAGACCCTGCTGATATCGCTGATGCAGAAAAAACATCCAACAGAACATCAGATGATACAGTGGATGACCTGGTCCCTCTTCTGCACTCCCTCCCTTTCTACAGAAAGCAGCAGCTTATCAACCCACTAACACCCTGCCGGCATGGAGAGGGTGTTTAATGCCTGATGGGTTAGAGTAGGAACTGTTCAATTCATGAAGGTCCCAATCCCCACATTAATAAGAGGGGGGCACATGCAAATACATCTAGACATTTGCACCGCTATCACAGTTGAGTCCTGCATTTAACCTGCACAATCCATGTAGTATACGTTTAGCACTCTTGGTCAGTAATGATCCAATCGTCAACATAATATTTTCTGTGCCTTTCTGATCAGAGTTTTCAAAAATAAAACCACTGCAGGTAGAGTGTAAAAAATGTAACAGATGGTGTGGCTGTTTGACTCTGGCAAACACAAACCTGTCATTCATTCACTGTTCTGGAATTGAAAAATCCAAATTAGCAACACATTAGCATTTCGAAAAGGGCTTAGAAGAAGAGGCAGTGTATGAGGTCGTTGCTGCCAAGGGAGAACAAAGCTGCAATATAACAGTGCCAGTGCTGGTTCAAACTGATGAAGTGAAGAGACATTTCATTCTGATCACATTGCCAGATGTTGCTAGGAAACAGTTTCCAAAGCATTGATGTTCCTCCACACAAACACCTGCTACAACAACTTTTAACCCCCACCCTTACTGTGCATCCAACCAAAAAGGGAATGGTCAGGAAGTTGGAACACAGAAGCATCTAGGACGCAGTCCTCTCCTCATTTTTTATTTGCTCATTGACCAGATGTCGTGTCACTGCCAACACCAGCACCAAAAACCCATTCTGGATTGCCCCTGAACTGGGGAGGTATCTCCGAGTTAGCCCTCCACTGGGTGCAGACATGTAGGACAACAGCTTCAACCCCACCCCAATGGTCACCATGAACGAATGGGATTTTGCACCTATTTGTTAGTTTTTATTTATCATTACCATATATCATCTCTGTCACAAAAAACTGTGGATCAATTGTTTAAGAAAAATAACCGGATGGCTAAAGTCACAAAAATAAATTGAGGTGCTTTTATTTACCTCAGACTAAACACCAAAAAAAACTAGCCCCAAAGCCTTGGTAACCTGAGGCTTATAACTGCTAAGCCCCTCCCCCCTAGACCAACCAAAAGCTAATTAACTCGATTATCCAATTAAAGATGGCATCCTCCACCATCAGCACACCTGTGCAGGTTGCTGCTGCCTCTATATAAGACAGCTCCATGTAGCAGCTCTGTTTCAGACCCAGTCACTATTACTGCTGGGGATGAGTATTTTACCGAGTGCGCCATGTACCGTCTGTAGTCAGTGACGGGCCTGCATCACAATCTCTTTCCAAAATTTCATATTTATTTAATTAGTTGAATTTGAATTCTCTTATATCCATGGTGGGATTCGATCTTGTGGTTCAGGCTCTGACTACTGGTGAAGAAATTTAATGATAATGTTGCTATACTCCTTTGATTATACTGTTGTTTGTGAATATTGTATTTATACCTCCAGGATTTTAGGAGCCATGTGCGACCCTTTTCACAGAGCTGATAAATTGAAAATTTGGGCTGAGTAACATCGACCAGAAATTAACTGAGTGTAAAATGGCCTCACTGAGGAAGCAGAAGGCAATATTGGAGCATGCTAAGAAGTTACCTTAAGTTACTGCCCCCATCAGAAAGCTTGAGCTGCCACTGAAAGCAAGCCCTTCCACCACACACAATCAAGAATCATGATTCAAGATTCAAGTACATTTATTATCAAAGAATGTATAAATTATACAATCATATGATTTGTTTGCTCACTGATAGCCACAAAGCAAGAAATCTGAAAGAACCTAATTAAAGAAAAAAAAGAATAAAAATAAAAAAAATAAAAGACCAACACTCAATGCGCAAGAGAAAGAGAAAAAATAAAAATCATGCAAACAATTGAAGCAAGCAACAACGGCATTCCAAACCAAAATTGAGTCCTCAGATCCAAATGCTGGAGCAGCCGGAGTAGGCCCAAAGCCTTGTTTATCGGTCCATCATATTTGTGGACACAGAGCACAGCAGTGGGACAGTTTTCGTAACCTCAGCGCCATGGAGAGAGGAGGGACCATCGCGGAGTGAAATCAGCTCTCGTTCTGACCAACACCCTGTCTTTTCAGTCTAAGTGGGCCGGGCTGGCGTTTAAATTGACTAAACAGAGAATTGTACCTCACACTAGGACCCAACTGCAGCAAAAGGCTCTGGGTCTAGACCATGCCATCTAGTGACTCACTCCAGATCCAGATTTTGACATCCAGTGATTTGCTTTGGGCCCAGACTTTGTCATCAGCCCAAAGCCACTCTCAAGCTCTTCGTAAACAAGAGAACATCTGCAGTTACTGGAAATCCGAGCAACACACACAAAATGCTGGAGGTACTCAGCAGGCCAGGCAGTATCTGTGGAAAAAAGTACAGTCCATGTTAACACCCATGATAATATATGGGTTTCAGCCCGAAATGTCAACTGTACTTTTTTCCATAGAAGCTGCCTGGCCTGTTGAATTCCTAAAGCATTTTGTGTGTGTTGCTCAAGCTCTTCATATCAGCTCGGCGCCCAGAGCCATCCCACCTTGCACCCAGGCCAATTGAATGAGCAGCGGACCTTCTCAGCCCGAGCCCTGACTTCTCAATTCAGTGTCCAAAGCAATCCAACCTCACACCCAGGCCAAATGTACAGGCATTGGATCTCCACCTGCAACGTTTCTGCAGCACCCCACGAACTCGCCCTAGCATCACACACTCTTTCACTGTCTGTGACAATAACACAATTTACCACAGAAAAGGTAATTCTAGTGATTGTTCAGTTGGATTTCTTATCTTTTTGACTACCAGAAACTGTCACACACATTCAGTAGTGCCATCCTAACCGCAATCCCTTTTAGATTCACCTCCACCAGACTTCAAGGAGCTGTTGTAATGGTGTCTGCCCAACATTGCTCCTTGTTGCTCTCGGTAGAATAGATAGCACTCATTGCAGTGATATTATAAAGTAGCTTGTGCTTAAATCAGTCTCAACTTTCCACTAGCAAGACAGAGTAAGGCTGCTCCAGGCACCATCATTTCTCCAGGCATAAGTCACCTCTGTTGATTCAGAACATACATTCCAAAGTCTGCACTGAAGATGAAATGGAAACTCAATGGTTGCTGAAATACAGTATATTCAAGTAACCTGACCAGTGAATGAATAGAGATCAGAAACAGGCCATACAAAGGAGGGAAGCAACCACAATGATAGATTTTTAAAAACACAAAGGGTCTTGGCCTGAAACGTCGACTGTACCTCTTCCTAGAGATGCTGCCTGGCCTGCTGCGTTCACCAGCAACTTTGATGTGTGTTACAATGACAGATTATTTATTTATGGGGCACTATTAACAAAGAAAATCATTTTAAGGCAGTTCATGTGGGTGTTACCATGGGATGAAAAAACAGAAATGAGGTCTTTGTCGACATATATACATAGATATGAAAGGACCGAGCTGTAGTTACAGAGGAAAAATGGTAAATCTTAGTGGTGCTTTTAGGTTGTATCCAGAACTCTGCCTGTGGTCAAGTAATCTGTCAAGGTTTCAGGAAGAAAGATAGTATCAGAAGTTAAGGGAATGGTCATTGTAGCAGAACCAAAGACCAAAGAACAGCAGCAAATTCAGGAAGGTGGTTTATCACCAGCTTCCCAAGGGCCAATAGGGCAGCCATCATATGCCACTTGGCCCAGAGGCCAGAAAATGAATAAATTCAGAAATATTGCTTTGTTCTTCACAGGAGTTAATTGAAGAAGTTTTGGCTCATCCATCATCGGACACTGGATCAGCAGGCTGACAATTTAGGAACAGTGGAGGGTCAAAGGAGTTGCTGGTGGAACTGAGCTGATGTAGTCAGAGTACATATCTATTGCCCTGGTCTGGTTCAGATGGTTCATACTTTTTTCTCTGGCATGCTGTTCGGTTTTGCGTACGCTGCTTGTTTGGGTTACTGCTGAAGGTAAGAGATAGGAGACTTGTATCCCATCCAATTAGGATGGCTAGATTTAGGGGAGGTTTCTCCAGAGAGGGACACTAAGGTTGAACTTGGGGTTTTGTTGGGGAGGAAGAGAAAAAACTCCAGAGGGAAGAGGTCGTAGGAATTAGCCCAGAGTGGGGCCATGATTCGAAGAAGCCCGGGGATATCGAAAGAGGACTGCCGAAGGGGAAACCGTGAGTTCCAACTTGCGCACATTAGATGTTATTAGAGACAATTTGAAGCGGTAGAACTGAGGCGAGGTGAGTTCAATTTCAACATGTTCTATGACTCTATGACTCTGACTCTATGCCAATTGGACTGACGTAATTGTTGAGTCAAAACAGTGACTGGAACATTTATTGGAACTGCCTGAACAAGGCAGATGCTTACAGAATTGTAGGAAGACATCCAGTTACAGGTTTCTGCCACGTTTCCACAGATCTCTGAATTTAGAACTAGATGTGAATTGCGATTTGCCTTTTGAGAAGAAATATGGATTTCCAGATGGAACAGTGGTAATCATTCTGTGGCGTTATCATGAAGCAGCTTCATTCACCGGTCTAAGTGGAATTAAATGTGTAAGCCAGGCTAGACCAGGTGGTTGCAATCAATCACAGTGTCTCAGAGCAGACAAAACAGAAACAAATCAGCCAGTGTTCTTGGCCTTGCCTGCTCGCCACTGATTTTGGTGGAAACAATAGCTGGAATGGGTCAGGGAGTGGCCAAGGAGTTGTCAGGCTTGGCACTCGTAGTTGAATGGCTGAAATATTCATTGACCAAGCTCTTTGATGAGCTTTGAATAGTTCCATAACAGTGGTTCTGTAAATTCCAGCTTGAATTACTGCCATTAAGGCAGCAAAGATGCAAATGGACCAAAATTAGTGTTACACACTGTCTTCTTACTTTGTGTCTTTCTCTAAGTTTCACTGTGATTGCAGACAAACTCATTCTCAGCAGTGAAAGCGACATTCCACTTGTGACTTTCCTTTCCAGAAGAAAATGCAACCACTGCTTTGTTCTATTGAATCCACTGCTTCCTGGGAGTAAGATATTAATTCAGCGGCAAAGGGGTATAAGGTGAAGGGACATCAAGCTCTGCGAGGTAAATGTTAAGAGACTGATATAAGTGAGCACGTGCGTTACCAGTGCGCGCACACACACACATGTTCATGAATAGATTACACCTGCCCTGTCTCAAGCATATTCCCACCCATTGAGCAGAAGATACAAAAGACTGAACACATGTACCACCAGGCTCAATAACAACTTCAACCCTGTAATTATAGGGAGACCGAACAGTCCCCTTCTAAAATAATATGGAGTCCTGACCTTACCTTCTACCTTGCCATAACCTTGCACTTTATTATCTTCTCTGTAACTGTCGCACTTTATTCTGCATTCTGCTAATGTTATACTAAAATTATCTGTATGGATGGCAAGCAGAACAAAGTTTTTCACGGTCCCTCAGAATCTGTGACAATAATAAACCAAATTACTGATTTAGGGGAATTTCCCAAAGTTGCTCCAGCTTCAGTCATTGACATAACATGCAGCTGATATCTGAGCAAGCATATATTCACGCTTCTAGCTCTAAGGCACCATCGAAATTCACTAAAGCTAACAAGATGGCAGATCTTACACAAAACATCTGCAAGATAAATATTCTTCATTGATGCCCAACATCACCCTCTGACACCACAGTACTGGGATGAGATTCCAAGCCAACTTTCCAATGGGGACTCACCTCTCAACAAAGGTAGGAAATAATGATGAAATTCACCTTCACTGTTGATGCATGGGGAATACAGCCTTTGACCATCTGAGGAGGAGGGTACAAAGATCAAGCCCTGGACTTGTCACCAAACTAATGTGAACTGCGCAGTGTGTGACCTCTCGTCTCCTGTGTGATTTGAGATACAGCACACATCTCTCCAAATGCAAGAGTGTCTTATCCTGGAAATGTTAACTTCACAAATTTCTCTCTATTAAAGATTTCTCTTTAAGGCCAATCACTTTGATTAAGGCTCAATAGCAATCTGTGTAATAAATTTTAAGCATCTTCTGCCCAAGGTGTTTGTTGCACACAGCCTGTCAGTGTTTTTTGGGTTGCTGCTGGTGGGGAATGTGGCACTGCACCACAGGGGTCTGACACCGATTGTCAAGTGATGGCTGCAGGGGGCCTCGTTTCATTCAAATCACACATTCCCAAGCATATCTCCTTCTTTCATACTTGTGTTCTGTTTCTATTTAAAGTGCAGCAGTGCTTCCAAAGAAACATCATTCTTTTACAATGCTCCTGAATTAGTTACAGAATGAAAGGACCCAGTTAAAAGAAACAAAAAGGTAACCACATTTTGAAGTCCTTTCTTTGACATTCAAATCTTGGAAAATTCTGAAGGCTGCTTCATGGTTTTGTATTGTCACAATGTCAAAATTAAAATGAGGTAATTCAACAACATTCCAGATTAATATATTTTTCAGTGTACTCTCAGTGAAATCTTGACATTATCAAGGTTCATAGATAGGAAAACTTCTGTGGAATATAGGCCAAACACAGGTGAATGGTTTGTCATCTAAAACACTCAAAAACCTCTATAGATGTACCGTGGAAAGCATTCTGAGAGGTTGCATCATTGACTGCTATGGGGGAGAGGGACTACTGTACAGGACTGGAAGAAGCTGCAGGAAGTCAGCTCCATCTTGGATATGAGCCATTGTAATATCCAAGACACCTTCAAGAAATGGTGCCTCAGAAAGGTGGCGTCCATTAGTAAGGACCGCTATTACCCAGGATATGCCCTCTTCTAATTGTTACCATCAGGAAGGAGGTTCAGAAGCCTGAAGGCACACACTCAGTGATTCAGGAACAGCTTCTTCCCCTCTGTTATCTGATTCCTAAGTGGACATTGAACCCACGAACACTAATTCACTTTATATATACTAAAAATAGTTCAAAACAGAAATTTTATATATACTGTATATATAATTTCTGCTTTGCATATATATAATTTCTGTTGTTTTGCACTATGTTAATCTAACTATTTAATATACCTATATATATTTACTATAATTGATTTACTTGTTTCTTACTACATTAGCATGTATTACATTATACTGTTGCTGCTAAGTTAACAAATTTCACGACACAAACTGGAGATAATAAACCTGATTCTGATTCCTATTAACTCAGGGCACACTTTGGTCAGCAAAGAGTGAATTAGGGTGAAGGACCTGTTTCCATGCTATAGATTATTCAATTGTATTGATTTTAGTACTTACATCCTTCACATACACGAGGAGTAAAAATCTTTATGTTATTTTTCTGTCTAAATGTGCAATGTGCAATTATAGTAATTTAAAATATTATGTACATCAGGATAGTCAAGGTAACATAGAAATACAGTTGTGTCAGCATGAATTAATCAGTCTGATGGCCTGATGGAAGAAGCTGTCCCGGAGCCTGTTCGTCCTGACTTTTATGCTGTGGGAATGTTTCCCGGATGGAAGGAGCTGGAATAGATTGTGTTTGGGGTGACTCGGGCCCCCAGTGATCCTTTGGGCCCATTTTACACACCTCTCTTTGTAAATATCCTGAGTAGTGGGAAGTTCACATCTACAGATGCACTGGGTTGTCCGAACCACTTTCTGCAGAGTCCTTAGGATTTGGGGTCCCACACCAAACTTCTTCAACCATCTGAGGTGAAAGAGGCACCGTTGTGCCTTTTTCACCACACAGCCAGTATGGACAGATCACTTGAGATCCTCAGTGATGTAAATGCCAAGGAACTTAAAGCTGTTTAACCTCTCAACCCCAGATCCATTGATGTCAATAGGGGTTAGCCTGTCTCCATTCCTCCTGTAGTCTACAACCAGCTCCTTTGTTTTTGTGACATTGAGGAGAGAGGTTGTTTTCTTGACACCACTGTGTCAGAGAGATGATTACTTCCGATGGCCAAGTGAAGAGGGGGAGGCATAGAAGGAGAGAAGACCACAAACACGAGGAAATCTGCAGATGCTGGAAATTCAAGCAACACACACAAAATGCTGCTGGAACGCAGCAGGCCTGGCCTGCTGTGTCTACCAGCATTTTGTGTGTGTTGCTAGGAGAGAAGAACAGTTCAGTACATATTAGTAAGAACTCCACCAAACAAAGGAACATAATAAACTCTAGACCAACACAGCAGCTAATTAAGAACTCTTAGACTAACAAACTAACGCTGTCACTGCAGCTCAAAAACGGTAACATAGAACTAAATTGATACCACTCCTTTAACAGCATCAATCTAAATTACTAATCTTCTTTCCCAGAATGTGGGCCAAGGTAAGCGGGACATGTTGTCATCGCTGTGATTCAATCAAGACTTGACAAATCTGGGACAAAAAGAAGAGAGTTTAATACAATTCCAAAGAATTCTTAATTGTGTGTATTCTTATGTGCATCTTATGTGTGCTGTCTTCATTCAGCTGCCCGCCTGCGAGAGCGCCAGAGTCTACAGAAGCATCCACAGTTGTGACAGGGCCCTATCATCTCAGCAGAACTCTTGAGTTACCAGAGGCAAGTGCCCCACACCCAGCAAGATGACAAGTCAGGAACCCATCTACCAAGCAGGGAAGGGAGGGTAACTGAGAAAGGTATAAAGGAAATTGTCTGCTTGAGTTGGGAACAGTGAAACATCATGAATCTTAATGGATGATAGTAAGCACAGCCTAGAGGAGGCTCTGTAGATAATCCTCACTACTATGAGTGATCGTACATAGTGCCAGGCCAACTTTTGGCACTCTACTCTCAATGGAAGATTTCTAGACGTCAGTCAGACTTCTTCCCCTAGTTTGAGAGACCTTACCTGTCGGCAGAGCCGATCAGCCTGACAAAAGTATTCTTCCTCGGTGTGCAGCAGAGAAGCCCTGGCCCATCTCCACCTGTGCTTGTAGCAGTGGAGCAACTGTTCAGCAGCAAGGACTCCCATGTCAATCTGTTGGTGGCTGGAATCCCTTTTGGCATTCAAAGGAGAGCGTGTCAGTGGAGGACAACTGGAGGTTAATGCGAGCAATCTCTGCAGAAACCAGTTGGGTACTCTAGGTTGTGTAGATGGAAGAGACAAGGTACTGCAGGGTTGTCTCCAGCTTTTGTTTCAGTCTCATAGTCCGGCTGTTAGATTGGGCAGTGGAAATCTGAGAGAGGCTGGCTGTAGCTCACAGAAGAGAAGACAAAGCCTTCCAAAAATGGGACATGAAATGCAGTCCTTGATCAGACACTATGTCCTGAGGGAAGCCATGCAGCCTGAATGTGTGCTGAACCATGAGGTTGGCAGTCTCATGTGCTGACAGGAGTTTGAGAAGAGCAATGAAGGGGGCTGACTTAGAGAGCTGGTCCACAACTGGCAGAATGATAGTGTTCCTATCGGGCAGAGACAGATAAGTGATAAAATCCACTGAGAGGTGGAACCAGGGCTGGAGAGGCACACACATTTGGCATAGCAGATCAGCAGGGTCTTGAAATGACATCTTGTTCTGGGCAGGTGGGACAGCCAAGGACAAAGTCGTGGACATCTTGGAACACAGAAGGACACCAAAATCATCTCTTTATAAATTCCTTGGTCCGTTGAATCCTCTGGTGGACAACCAGACTGTTGGAGTGACCCCACTCCAACACTCTGGGACACACAGTGGCAGGGACAAGAGCCATTTGGGAGATCTCCCACCTGGGCCTGGATCTGGCTATTGGGAAGGCTTCTCCTCTATATGTATTCCCCAAATCAACAGAGCAACTATGCATGTGCGGGAAGGACCCCCACCTTCACGGGCTCGTCCTCTGACTGTCTACTAGGTGCTGAGTTAGGGAGTGAAAACAGACTGTAATTTGATGAGTAGGAGTCGGGGCATTTTCTCGCTCTGCACCATCCAGCTGCCTGGTTGAAGGTAGTTGTCAAATTGCAGGAGCCGTTTCTGCCAACAGAGCCTCCACTGACTATAACTTCTCCTCCACACGATCAATGAACTTCTATAGAAACATAGAAAACCTACAGCACAATACAGGGCTTCGGCCCTCAAAGCTGTGCCAAACATATCCTTACCTTAAAACTACCCAGGTTTACCCATAGCCCTCTATTTTTCTAAGCTCCTTGTATCCATCCAGGAGCCTCTTAAAAGACCCTATTGTTTCTGCCTCCACCGCCGCCGGCGGCAGCCCATTCCACGCACTCACCACTCTCTGCATAAAAAACTTACCCCTCTGTACCTTCTTCCAAGCACCTTAAAACTATGCCCTCTCCTGCTAGCCATTTCAGCCTTGGGAAAAAGCCTCTGACGATCCACACGATCAACGCCTCTCATTATCTTGTACACCATGTTGATTTCAGCTGTTCCCACACCGCTGGGTCCATTTTGATAGCAAAGTTTTGCTGATAGGAGTTCAGTGATGGCCCAAGTGCAGAGGGAGAGACACAGAAATGGAATGAACTGAGTTTTGTTAGCTACTGTACAGAACAAAGGAAAATGGTAAGTGCTAACAGGGCTGCTAACTAGAATTTCTCAAGCTAATTAAAACTAATGCCATCACTGCGGTGTGAAAGCAGTAACCTAGAACTAAATTAATACCACTCCTTTAACTGCGTCTACCTAAATTACTAATCTTCTTTCCCAAAACATGGGCCAAGATAAGCAGAGAGTGAGGTTGTGCTTCAATCAAAGCTTGACAAGACTGAGGCTACGTCCACACTACGCCGGATAATTTTGAAAACACCAGTTTCGAGTAAAAATGACAGGCGTACACACTAAGCGTTTTTCAAAATATCTCTGTCCACACTAACATGGATATTTGGGCGAGTCTCCTCTGCTGGGCACGCACAGGACACACAGAAAACAAGCGAAGAGGAAACGGTATACTTAATGCACATTTGTCCAGTTACAGACTAGAAAAACTTAAAAGGAATTGCTCTTGGCTCTCCTGCAGGAGGACTTAAAACTGAAAAAAACAAATACTGGAGCGTATGGAGGCAACTGACAGGGAGTTCACGGACAATATGACCCAGCTGATGACAAACATTGAAAAACTGACTAACTCTGTTGCATTAATAAAGCAGCTTGTTAAATGTATAAAACATGTCTGCGTCAGTGTTATCTTGTATTTCCATACAATGTTACATTAGGCTGTTACACATCTACAAACACCTTCATACAAGCAAGGACAGAAAACAGGGCAAAGTGAGTATATTTATTTATTCAATAAACTATAGTCAAAGTATTTGGTGAGTACATTTCTAACTCTTCTGGCTTCAGTCTCGTTGCCATCTTCTGAAATTGTTAGGTTATGTGGGGGGTTGCGTTCAAGAAAACAACGAAATGCCGCGCTGCGGCCATCTGTTCCGGCACGTCATGACAGCGTTTTTAAATAATCAAAAAAGCTCACTTTACAATTTAACTCTCATGCCGTTCACACAGACTGTGCATTATAACAGCCGTACGGCAGTGCTTGAGCAGTACCAAGCAGATGCAGAAAAAGCATTGTTGTTGTGGTGTTGTCATGACAGTATTTTTAAATCTTTCCTTTTACCCCGTACACACTACAACGTTATTAAGCGTTTTCAGATTTATTCATCCTGGAGACCGTTTCTGAAAACCTCTGTTTTTGGGGGATGAAAATGCTGCTTTAGTGTGGACGGAGGGTCAAAACGAAGAGAAAAAGCTTTGTTTTCAAAATTATCCGGCGTAGTGTGGACATAGCCTCAAACAAAAGGAAGAGAGTTAAATATCAATTAAAAGGAAACCCTAATTGTCTGGAATGTGTGCATTCTTATGTGAGTGACTGCCATCTTCTTTCAGCTGCCCGCCTGCAGGATCACTCAACTCCACAGCAGTGTCTGTGGTTTTGACACGAGGAGAATGCAGCTGAAGGTAGATGTCGATAGGGACCATCTACTTGTACAAGCATTTCAATCACATGGGATAGGGAGAAGATAGTTCCCAGAGGCGGATATGGATGACATATTTACAAGGTAGCTTTTGGAGCTGGTGGGAACTCTCCAGTTCATCGTGAATTGCAGTCACTTGCCTGATGAGCCATCATACTTCACCTCCTTTGCCTGGTTTACCTGATATGATCTTGCAACTTTACACCAACTTATCATGACTCAGTGTTCAAGGTCACCTGCCAACAACACATAAAGAGCTCTGTAACAGCTTTCGGATTTGCACTTGATTGAATTTGGTGGCTTTTCTTGTGATTCTACAACAGTTTGGCACTCAAAATTACTGAAAATTAGTAAATGATTCAAAGCAACAATGTTGGAGGATCAAGAATTAGAAGGAATAGGTTTAAAGTGAGAAAGGAAAAATGTTACATGAACTGGAGGAGCAACTTTTTCACCCAGAGGGTGAGGCTTAAGCAGAATAAGCTGCCAGAGGAAATAGTTGGGGAAGCTTATGCATAGGAACAACATTTAAAAGTTCCTTGGACAGGTACATGTTTAGGGAAGTTTCAGAGTGATACGGGCCAAACATATGTAAATGGAACTCTTTTAGATGGACAAGTTGGTAGCATGGAACAGTTGGACATATTGGCTTGTTTCTGTGCTGTATGACTCTATTGTAAAACTACTTGAAAATAAATTTGTGATTAAACAGCAAAAGGATTCCAGAAAGAGACAATACGTTCTCACAGAGAAAATAGTGGGGTCCTCAGTTCCAAGCCTGCAGAACATCAAGGAGAAAGAATGCTCAGATGATGGCAGTCATTTCAGACTAATTGACCCAACACTGTGATGAACAAATCATTGTGAAATAATCCTCGGAATATTATTAATTGTCATTTAGAATGGCATAAATTAATCAAGGACAATCATTGTGGATTTGTTAATTAACGGTTGTGTCAAATTTATTAAATCAAATTGCTTATTCAATGAAAAGAGCATATTTGATAAAGTCAACATCAATTTCCCCTGAAAGGCAACCTTTTTACACAGAAGGTGTTGGGTATATGGAATGAGCTGTCAGATGAAGTGTTTGAGGTTTAAGAAGCAATTGGAAAGCCACTTTGAGGGATGGGATTTGAAGGGATCTGGACTAAACACAGGAAAATGAAACTAGCTGTGGTTAGCTAGGACTTGCTTGGCTAAAAGGTCTGTGCCTGTGCTGCATTCCTCTGTGAATCTGGGACTTCATTAATTTTGACAACACTTTTGGCAGAATTTCACTGGCACATTGGTCAGAAAAGTAAACATTCATAAGACTTGAGAAGAATTTCCAAGTTCAAAATCAGAATCAGAATCAGGTTTATTATCACTGGCATATGTGGTGAAATTTGTTAACTTAGCAGCAGAAGTTCAATGCAATACACAATATAGAAGAAGAGGGAAAATATAATAATTAAGAAAAAAATAAATAGATCAATTACAGTATACATATATTGAATACATTTAAATCATGCAAAACCCAGAAATAATATATATTAAAAAAGTGAGGTAGTGTTCACGGGTTCAATGTTCATTTGGGAATCGGATGACAGAGGGGAAAAAGCTGTTCCTGAATCACTGCATGTGTGCCTTCAGGCTTCTGTACCTCCTACCTGATGGTAACAGTAAGAAAAGGGCATGCCCTGGGTGCTGGGAGTCCTTAATAATGGACACAGCCTTTCTGAGACACCACTCCTTGAAGATGTCCTGGACATCTTGCAGCGGCCACTCTGGTGGTGATGTCTGTTATCTGTCAAGTAGGGTGCCGTGCACAATCCTGATTTGATGGAGACGGACGTGACAGCACGGAGGAACATCTGAAATACCTGTTTCGCTGCTGCTGCTACTGTAGGGTCCAGAATCTCCGGAGGAGAAGGCCCCGAGTCCTCGGCTTTGCTTGTTGCTCAGCGGCTGGGGCAGGGTGGAAGCGCTCGGCAGAGGATGGTGCTCGGAGAGGCTGTGTCAGAGGGGCTGGTCGGAGGCTCGAAGCTTTCGGACGGACTCAGAGTCCGCTGTGGTCGGGTGCTTCCAAAGGTGCTGCATCGGCAAGTTGGTGGCGCTTGGAGATTCATGGCAGGGAGAGATTCTCCCTTCTGCTGCCTGCATGAGATGATGAGTCTATCGGGACTTTAAGACTTTTTTTTTACCGTGCCCATGATCTGCTCTTTATCAAATTATGGTATTGCTTTTCACTGTTGTAAATATATGTTATAATTACGTGGTTTTGTCAGTTTTACTCTTGGTTTGTCCAACGTTTTCTTGTGATATCATTCTGGAGGAACATTATATCATTTTTTAATGCATGCATTTCTAAATAACAATAAATGAGGACTGAGTGTCATCATAATCTAATCTAATAATGTAATACTGTGAAGACCATACCCAAGACAGAACCAAATAAATTTAAGATCCGCTGCAGCTTCTTTCAGTCCTGTGTAGTAGCCCTCCTGCCCCCCTAATACCAGACAGTGATGCAGCCTGTCAGAATATTCTCCATAGTACATCTATAGAAGTTTTTAAGTGTTTTTCTTGACACATCAAATCTCTTCAAACTCCAAATGAAGTACAGTCGCCGTCTTGCCTTCTTTATAGCTGCATTGATATGTTGGGACCAGGTTAGGTCCTCAAAGATCTTGACATCCAGGAACTTGCACCAGCTCACTCTCTCCACTCCTGATCCCTCTGTGAGGATTGGTATGTGTTCCCTTGTCTTACCCTTCTTGAAGTCCACAATCAGCTCTTTCCTCTTACTGACGTTGAGTGTAAGGTTGGTGCTGTGACATCACTCCACTAGTTGCCATATCTCACTCCTGTACGCCCTCTCGTCTCTATCTGAGATTTTACCAACAATGGTTGTATCATCAGCAAATTTATAGATGGTATTTGAGCTATGCCTAGCCACACAGTCATGGGTATAGAGAGAGTAGAGCAGTGGGCTAAGCATACATCCCGGAGATGCACCAGTGTTGATCATCAGTAAGGAGGAGATATTATCACCAATCTGCACAGATTATGGTCCTCCAGTTAGGAAGTTGAGGATCCAATTACAGAGGGAAGTACAGAGGCTCAGATTCTGTAACATCTCAATCAGGACTGTGGGAATGATAGAAACATAGAAAAATAGAAAACCTACAGCACAATACAGGCCCCTCGGCCCACAATACTGTGCTAAGAAGGACATCCTCGTGGTTTGTTGCATCCCAGGTGCCAGGGTCTGAGATGTCTCTGACCAGGTGCACGACATCCTGGTATGAGGGGTGAAAGCAGTCAGAAGTCGTGATACATGTTGGTACCAACAATATAGGCAGGAAGAGGGATGAGGTCTTAAAGTGTGAGTTTTGGGAACAAGGCAGAAGGCTGAAGAACAGGACCTCAAGGGTGGCATTCTCAGGATTGCTGCCAGTGCTATGTGACAGTGATGGTAAGAATTGGAGGAGTTGGCAGTTGGATGCGTGGCTGAGGAGTTGGTGCAGGGAGCAGGGTTTTAGATTTTTGGATCATTGGGATCTCTTCTGGGGAAGGTGGGACCTGTACAGATTGGATGGGTTGCACCTGAACTCGAGGGGGAGCAATATCCTTGCAGATAGGTTTGCTAGCATAGTTCAGGAGGGTTTAAACTAATTTGCAAGGGGGATGGGGCCCGGAGCGATAGAGCAGTGAAAGAAGTGCATGGAGTAAAGCCAAATCTAACATATAGAGAGGCTTTGAGGAAAGAGAAGCAGAATAAATGGTGTAAAAGTAGTAAGGCAGAAGGGCTGAAGTGTGTGTACCTCAATGCAAGACACATCAGGAACAAAGGTGATGAACTGAGAGCTTGGATACATACATGGAATTATGATGTAGTGTGGCCATTACAGAGACCTGGCTGGCACCAGGGCAGGAATGGATTCTCAATATTCCTGGATTTCAGTGCTTTAAAAGTGATCGAGAGGGGGGAAAAGGGGAGGAGGGGTGGCATTACTGGTCAGAAAGGGTGGGTAATGTAGCAGGATCCTCTTTTGAGTCAGTATGGGTGGAAGTCAGGAACAGGAAGGGAGCAGTTACTCTATTGGGGGTATTCTATAGGCCCCCTGGTAGCAGCAGCGATACAGAGGAGCAGATTGGGAGGCAGAGTTTGGAAAGGTGCAAGAATAAGGTGCGCATGCGCCGGTCGTGCATGCAGCCTGTTACAGTTGCTCCGTCTATTTTCTTACTTTTTAAACGTTTTAACTTAGGTTATTTGTTGTATTTTTTTCTTCTCACGGTAACACGTTGAAGCTGCTCCTTCTCTAACATGCTGGTGGAGAGAGTTTTATTTGTTTTTTTAGCGCTGGAAATAGTTACATTCGGACACGTCTCGTTAGCGTGGCAGCAGTATGGTTGCATCGTTTATTCCAGGGGTCAGCTGGTTGCGCTTATGCCGGCTGGTTTAGTGAACAGAGCAGTGGACACCCCGGCTGAAATCTGGAGGAAAACACACAGAGGTTGCAGAGGAGGGTCAAAAAGGCGAGGGAAGAGGACCGGGTCGAGACAACAGAGGCTTCTGGAGAAGAGAAGTTATAAGCCGTGTCTCCCCTCTCTCATCATGGGCAATGTGAGATCCCTGGGTAATAAAATGGACAAATTGACGGTGCTTGTCAGGAGTCAGAGAACATTTCGGGAGAGCAGTGTCATGTGTTTTACTGAAACACGGCTGCACGAGGACATACCCGATCAAAGCGTTTCCATAAGGGGCTTCCAGACCGTTCGGGCTGACCAGAATTACACTGAGAGCGGTAAGCGTAAAGGAGGGGGGTTTGCTGTCCTGGTAAACAACAGATGGTTCAATCCTGGGCATATTACGATCAAGGAACGTGTTTGTAGCACGGATATTGAACTTTTTGCCATTGGACTCTGGCCATATAATTTGCCAAGGGAAATCTCACATGCAATTGTGGTTGTTGTGTACATCCCTCCCTCTGCCAACCCAACGTTGACGTGTAACATCATTTACACCGTTATAGCCGGATTACAAACCCAGCACCCGTGTGCCCTCATTACCATCTCAGGTGATTTCAACCATTTTATCATGGCTAGAACACTGCCAACTTCACGCAGTATGTGAGCTGTGCAACCAGTGGGGATGGAACTGGACTCTCTGACGGTGGTGTCTGAAAAGAGGATGCTGTCCAAGTTGCATGCCATCTTGGACAATGTCTCCCATCCACTACATAATGTACTGGTTGGGCACAGGAGTACATTCAGCCAGAGACTCATTCCACCGAGATGCAACACAGAGCATCATAGGAAGTCATTCCTGCCTGTGGCCATCAAACTTTACAACTCCTCCCTTGGAGGGTCAGACACCCTGAGCCAATAGGCTGGTTCTGGACTTATTTCCTGGCATAATTTACATATTACTATTTAACTATTTATGGTTTTATTACTATTTATTATTTATGGAGCAACTGTAATGAAAACCAATTTCCCCCGGGATCAATAAAGTATGACTATGACTATGACTATAAGGACTCTGGATTTGATGTACGCTAACGTTAAGGATACATACAGCTCTTCTCCCCTCCCCCAATTGGGAAGGTCAGATCACAACCTGGTGCATCTAAAACCCTGCTACGTGCCTCTAGTGAAGAGTAAACCTGCAACCTCGAGGATAGTGAGGAAATGGTTGGAGGAGGCTTATGAGGCGCTCCAAGGTTGTTTTGAGGTGACAGACTGGCAGGCACTCTGTGAGCCACATGGAGAGGATATTGATGGGCTCACAGAGTGCATCACTGATTACATCAACTTCTGTGCGGACTGCAATGTTCCGACAAAAACTGTCCTTTCTTATTCAAATAACAAGCCATGGGTAACAAAGGACATTAAGGACATCCTGAATGCTAAAAAGAGGGTGTTTAGAGATGGAAATAGGGAGGAGCTGAGGGCAATACAGAAGGACTTGAAAGCCAGGATCAGGGAGGCTAAAGACAGGTACAGGAGGAAGCTTGAGTGGAAACTCCAGCAGAACAACATGAAAGAGGTCTGGAGTGGGATGAGGACCATCACTGGTTTCCGGCAAACTAGTAACAGAGGAGCTGAAGGCAGTGTGGACAGGGCCAATGAACTTAACCTGTTCTTTAACAGATTTGACATTGTGGCCTCTGCCCATCCCCCACGAGTCATCTGTTGTCGGCCCCCAAACAACACATTTTCCATTCTCCCCTCTTACCCCTCCTCACAGTCCCCCACCCTGCTCTCATGACTATACCCCTTCCCCACACGAAACCACCACGGTGGGCTTCACAGCTGAACAGGTGAGAAGACAGCTGAAACGTCTCAACCCAGGCAAGGCTGCAGGACCGGATGGTGTCAGTACCAGGGTGATCAAAGCCTGTACCCCTCAGCTATGTGGAGTACTTCGCCACGTCTTCAACCTGAGTCTCTGGCTCGGGAGGGTTCCTGTGCTGTGGAAGACGTCCTGCCTCGTCCCTGTGCCAAAGATGACATGCCCCAGCAGCCTTAATGACTACAGACCGGTGGCATTGACCTCCCACATCATGAAGACCCTGGAGAGACTTGCTCTGGAGCTGCTCCGGCCTATGGTCAGGCCACACTTAGATCCCCTCCAGTTCCCCTACCAGCCCCGACTAGGAGTTGAGGATGCCATTGTCTACCTGCTGAACCATGTCTACGCCCACCTGGACAAGAGAGACAGCATTGTGAGGGTCATGTTTTTTGACTTCTCCAGTGCGTTCAGCACCATCTGCCCTGCTCTGCTGGGGGAGAAGCTGACAGCGATGCAGGTGGATGCTTCCCTGGTATCATGGATTCTTGATTACCTGACTGGCAGACCACAGTACGTGTGCTTGCAACACTGTGTGTCCGACAGAGTGATCAGCAGCACTGGGGCTCCACAGGAGACTGTCTTGTCTCCCTTTCTCTTCACCATTTACACCTCAGACTTTAACTACTGCACAGAGTCTTGTCATCTTCAGAAGTTTTCTGAGAACTCAGCCATAGTTGGATGCATCAGCAAGGGAGATGAGGCTGAGTACAGGGCTACGGTAGGAAACTTTGTCACATGGTGTGAGCAGAATTATCTGCAGCTTAATGTGAAAAAGACTAAGGAGCTGGTGGTAGACCTGAGGAGAGCTAAGGCACTGGTGACCCCTATTTCCATCCAGGGGGTCAGTGTGGACACGGTGGAGGTTTACAAATACCTGGGGATATGAATTGACAATAAACTGGACTGATCAAAGAACACTGAGACTGTCTACAGGAAAAGTCAGAACCGTCTCTATTTCCTGAGGAGACCGAGGAAATAGTCTGCCGGACGATGCTGAGGATGTTCTATGAGAGTCTGTGGTGGCCAATGCGATCATGTTTGCTGTTGTGCTGGGACAGCAGGCTGAGGGTAGCAGACACCAACAGAATCAACAAACTCATTCGTAAGGCCAGTAATGTTGTGGGGATGGAACTGGACTCTCTGACGGAGGTGTCTGAAAAGAGGATGCTGTCCAAGTTGCATGCCATCTTGGACAATGTCTCCCATCCACTACATAATGTACTGGTTGGGCACAGGAGTACATTCAGCCAGAGACTCATTGCACCGAGATGCAACACAGAGTGTCATAGGAAGCATTCCTGCCTGTGGCCATCAAACTTTACAACTCCTGCCTTGGAGGATCAGACACCTTAAGCCAATAGGCTAGTCCTGGACGTATTTCCTGGCATAATTTACATATTACTATTTAATTACTTATGGTTTTAATACTACTTAATTATTTATGGAGCAACTGTAACGAAAACCAATTTCCCCCGGGATCAATAAAGTATGACTATGACTATGACTATGATTATAACAGGGTTGTTATCATGGGTGACTTTAACTTCCCTAATATTGATTGGCACCTGATTAGTTCCAAGGGTTTAGATGGGGCAGAGTTTGTTAAGTGTGTCCAGGACGGATTCCTGTCACAGTATGTGGACAGGCCAACTAGGGGGAATGCCATACTAGATCTAGTACTAGGTAATGAACTGAGTCAGGTCACAGATCTCTCAGTAGGTGAGCATCTGGGGGACAGTGACCAACGCTTCCTGGCCTTTAGCATTATCATGGAAAAGGATAGAATCAGACAGGACAGGAAAATTTTTAATTGGGGAAGGGCAAATCATGAGGCTATAAGGCTGGAACTTGCGGATGTGAATAGGGATGATGTTTTTGCAGGGAAATGTACTATGGACATGTGGTCGATGTGTAGAGATCTCTTGCAGGATGTTAGGGATAAATTTGTCCCGGTGAGGAAGATAAAGAATGGTAGGGTGAAGGAACCATGGGTGACAAGTGAGGTGGAAAATCTAGTCAGGTGGAAGAAGACAGCATACATGAGGTTTAGGAAGCAAGGATCAGATGGGTCTACTGAGGAATATAGAGTAGCAAGAAAGGAGCTTAAGAAGGGGCTGAGGAGAGCAAGAAGGGGGCATGAAAAGGCCTTGGTAAGAAGGGTAAAGGAAAACCCCAAGGCATTCTTCAATTATGTGAAGAACAAAAGGATGACAGGAGTGAATGTAGGACCGATTAGAGATAAAGGTGGGAAGATGTGCCTGGAGGCTGTGGAAGTGAGTGAGTTCCTCAGTGAATACTTCTCTTCGGTATTCACCAATGAGACGGAACTTGACGATGATGAGGACAATATGAGTGAGGTTGAGATTCTGGAGCATGTTGATATTAAGGGAGAGGAGGTGTTGGAGTTCTTAAAATACATTAGGACGGATAAGTCCCTGGGGCCTGACGGAATATTCACCAGGCTGCTCCATGAGGCAAGCTAAGAGATTGCTGAGTCTCTGGCTAGGATCTTTATGTCCTCATTGTCCATGGGAATGGTACCGGAGGATTGGAGGGAGACGAATGTTGTCCCCTTGTTCAAAAAAGTTAGTAGGGATAGTCCGGGTAATTATAGACCAGTGAGCCTTACGTCTGTGGTGGGAAAGCTGTTGGAAAAGATTCTTAGAGATAGGAACTATAGGCATTTAGAAAATCATGGTCTGATCAGGGACAGTCAGCATGGCTTTGTGAAGGGCAGATCGTGACTAACAAGCCTGATAGAGTTCTTTGAGGAGGTGACCAGGCATATAGATGAGGGTAGTGCAGTGGATGTGATCTATATGGATTTTAGTAAGGCATTTGACAAGGTTCCACACGATAGGCTTATTTTGAAAGTCAGAAGGCATGGGATCCAGGGAAGTTTGGCCAGGTGGATTCAGAATTGGTTTACCTGCAGAAGGTAGAGGGTGGTGGTGGAGGGAGTACATTCAGATTGGAGGATTGTGGCTAGTGGTGTCCCACAAGGATCTGTTCTGGGACCTCTACTTTGCGTGATTTTTATTAATGACCTGGATGTTGGGGTAGAGGGGTGGGTTGGCAAGTTTGCAGATGACACAAAGGTTGGTGGTGTTGTAGATAGTGCAAAGGATTGTCGAAGATTGCAGAGAGACATTTATAGGATTCACAAGTGGGCTGAAAATTGGCAGATGGAGTTCAACCCAGAGAATTGTGAGGTGGTACACTTTGGAAGGACAAACTCCAAGACAGAGTACAAAGTAAATGGCAGGATACTTGGTAGAGTGGAGGAGCAGAGGGATCTGGGGGTACATGTCCACAGATCCCTGAAAGTTGCCTTACAGGTAGATAGGGTAGTTAAGAAAGCTTATGGGTTGTTAGCTTTCCTAAGTCAAGGGATAGAGTTTAAGAGTTGCGATGTAATAATGCAGCTCTATAAAACTCTGGTTAGGCCACTCTTGGAGTACTGTATCCAGTTCTGGTCACCTCACTATTGGAAGGATGTGGAAGCATTGGAAAGGGTACAGAGGAGATTTACCAGGATGCTGCCTGGTTTAGAGAGTATGCATTATGATCAGCGATTAATGAAGTTAGAGCTTTACTCTTTGGAGAGAAGGAGGATGAGAAGAGACATGATAGAGGTGTACAAGATAATAAGAGGAATAGATAGAGTGAATAGCCAGCGCCTCTTCTCCAGGGCACCACTGCTCAATAAAAGAGGACATGGCTTTAAGGTAAGGAGTGGGAAGTTCAAGGGGTATATTAGAGGAAGGTTTGTTACTCAGAGAGTGGTTGGTGTGTGGAATGCACTGCCTGAGTCAGTGGTGGAGGGAGATACACTCGTGAAGTTTAAGAGAATACTAGACAGGTATATGGAGGAATTTAAGGTGGGGTGTTATATGGGAAGCAGAGTTTGAGGGTCGGTACAACGTTGTGAGCCAAAGGGCCTGTAATGTGCGTTACTATTCTATGTTCTATGTTCTATGAACATGTACTTACTTTAGAAATTACTGAGGTTCACCCATACCCCTCTATTTTTCTAAGCGCCGTGTAACTATCCAGGAGTCTCTTAAAAGACCCTATCATATCCTCCTTCACCACAGTCACCGGCAGCCTATTCCACACAGCCACCACTCTCTGCATAAAAAACTTACCCCTGAACCTACTTCCAAGCCCCTTAAAACTGTGCCCTCTCGTGTAAGCCACTTCAGCCCTGGGAAACAGCCCCTGACTGTTCACAAGATCAATGCCTCTCATCACCTTATACACCCCTATCAGGTCATCTCTCATCCTCCGTCGCTCCAAGGAGAAAAGGCCGAGTTCACTCAACCTGCTTTCATAAGGAATACTCCTCAATCCAGGCAACATCCTTGTAAATCTCCTCTGCACCCTTTCTATAGTATCCACATCCTTCCTGTAGTGAGGTGACCAGAACTGAGCACAGTACTCCAAGTGGGGTCTGACCAGGGTCCGATATAGCTGTAACATTACCTCTCAGCTCTTAAACTCAATTCCATGGTTAATGAAGGCCAATGCACCGTATGCCTTCTTAACCACAGAGTCAACCTGTGCAGCAGCTTTGAGCATCCTATGGACTCAGACCCCAATATCTCCCTGATCCTGCACTCTGCCAAGAGTCTTACCATTAATTCTATATTCTGCCATCATATTTGACCTACCACAATGAATCACCTCACACTTACTTGGGTTGAACTCCATCTGCTACTTCTCAACCCAGTTTTGCATCCTATCAATGTCCTGCTGTAACCTCTGACAGCCCTCCACGCTATCCACAGCACCCCCAACCTTTGTGTCATCAGCAAATTTACCTCCACTTCCTGATCCAGGTCACTTATAAAAATCACAAAGAGAATGGGTCCCAGAACAGATCCCTGAGGCACACAACTGATCACCAATCTCCATGCAGAATATTACCCATCTACAGCCACTCTTTGCCTTCTGTGGGCAAGCCAATTCTGGATCCACAAGTCAAGATCCCTTTGGATCCCACACCTCCTTACTTTCTCAATAAGCCTTGCATGAGTGTCTTATCAAATGCCTTGCTGAATTCTATATACTCTACATCTACTACTCTTCCTTCATCAATGTGTTTAGTCACATCCTCAAAAAGTTCAGTCAGGCTCGTAAGGCACAACTGCCTTTGACAAAGCCATGCTGACTATTCCTAATCATATTATGCCTCTCCAAATATCCATAAATCCTGCCTCTCAGGATCTTTTCCATCAGCTTACCAACCACTGAAGTAAGACTCACTGGTCTATAATTTTCTGGGCTATATCTACTCTCTTTCTTGAATAAAGGAACAACATCTGCAACTCTCCAATCCTCCGGAACCTCACCTGTCCCCATTGTTGATCATCGCCAGAGTCTCAGCAATCTCCTCTCTCGCCTCTCACGGTAGCCTGGGATAGTCTTGTCCGGTCCCAGTGACTTATCCAACTTGATGCTTTCCAAAAGTTCCAGAACATCCTCTTTCTTAATATATATATATATATATATATATGCTCAAGTTTTTCAGCCTGCTGTAAGTCATCTCTACAGTTGCTAAGATCCTTTTCCGTAGTGAATACAGAAGCAAAATACTCATTAAGTACCTCTGCTATCTCCGCCAGTTCCATACACAGTTTTCCACTGTCACATTTGATTGGTCCTATTCTCTTAAGTCTTATCCTCTTGGTCTTCACATACTTGTAGAATGCCTTGGGTTTTCCTTAATCCTGTCTGCCAAGGCCTTCTCTTGGCCCCTTCTGTGTCTCCTAATTTCTTTCTTCAGCTCCTTCCTGCTTGCCTTATAACCTTCCAGATCTCTATAATTACCTAGTCTTTTGAACCTTTTGTCAGCTCTTCTTTTCTTCTTGACGAGATTTACTGTCATGTTCCGGTCCGTGAAGTCCGTATTCCGGTTCACGGTCCGGTCCATCGACCCTTGCTCCAGGTTTTCCTGTTTACCCTGTTTCTGTTCTTGTTTAGCTCTAATTGAGGCAGCTGATGCTCGTTGGGGCTGGCTGCATAAATACCTCCAGAGACCAGGGTGTGGTTGCTGAATTGTTCTTGTCCTTGTATCTCTTCCGCTGCCTTCTGTTTCCTCGCCTCAAGCCCTGCCTTGTCTTGCCATTAATTCTCGCCTCGCCTGAAGTTCTCGTCTTGCCTTGCTTTGCCAGAAGCCTTGCCTTGTCTTGCTGGTAACTGTCGCCTTGTTTCGCCTGCGGTATTGTCCTGGAGCCACCCTGTACCTAGCTGTCTTCCTGTCCCTTGCCTCCGCCCAGATAAGCCAGGCCATCTTGCTGTTACCTGCGGTTGGTTCTGTCCCTTCCTGTCCCTTGCCTCTGTCGGGTGGTGATCCACGCCCTTCCCAGAAGAAACCTGCCTAGCCTCAAGCCTGAAGACTCCAGCCTCCTGCCTAGCCTCAAGCCTGAAGACTCCAGCCTCCTGCCAAGCCTCAAGCCTGAAGACTCCAGCCTCCTGCCAAGCCTCGCCTCAGGTCTCCTGCCTCCTGCCAGGCCTCGCCTCAAATCTCTAAGACTCCAGCCTAGTCCTTGCCTAGTTCTGGGGTCCGAGCCAGAGGCAAGAACCAGGTACTGGATCCTTGTCCAGTCTCTGGCTCGGAGTCCAAGCCCGGGCTCCTAGCTCTTTTGTCCAGTCCTGTTCCAGGTTCCTGGTTTTCCTGTCCATGTCCATGTCCTTGCCATTGCCCTGTATCCTAGTCCTGTCCCTAGTACTTCAGTGTCTGTGACTTGCACTTGGGTCCATTCCCAGCCACTGCCTTATGATATTTACAACAGCCTTTGTACACTATGGTTCCTGGATCCTACCATCCTTTCTCTGTTTCATTGGAACACACTTATGAAGAACTCCACGCAAATATCCCCTGAACATTTGCCACATTTCTTCCATACATTTCCCTGAGAACAACTGTTCCCAGTTTATGCTTCCAAGTTCCTGCCTGATAGCCTCATATTCTCCCTTAGTCCAATTAAACTCTTTTCTAACTTGTCTGTTTCTATCCCTCTCCAATGCTATGGTAAAGGAGATAGAATTGTGATCACCATCTCCAAAATGCTCTCCCACTGAGAAATCTGACACCTGACCAGGTTCATTTCCCAATCAGATCAAGTACAGCCTCTTCTTTTGCAGTCTTATCTACATATTGTGTCAAGAAACCTTCCTGAACACACGTAACAAATTCCACCCCATCTAAACCCCTTGCTCTAGGGAGATGCCAATCAAATTAAAATCTTGCACCATGACAACCCTATTATTATTGCACCTTTCCAGAATCTGTCTCCATATCTGCTCCTTGATGTCCCTGTTACTATTGGGTGGTCTATAAAAAACACCCAGTAGAGTTATTGACCCCTTCCTGTTTCTAACTTCCACCCACAGAGACTCAGTACACAATCCCTCCATGACTTCCTCCTTTTCTGCAGCGGTGACACTATCTCTGATCAGCAGTGCCATGCCCCCACCTCTTCTGCCTCACTCCCTGTCCTTTCTGAAATATCTAAAGTCTGGCACTCTAAGTAACCATTCCTGCCACTGAGCCATCCAAGTATCTGTTATGGCCACAACATCATAGTTCCAAGTACTGATCTAGGCTCTAAGCTCATCCGCAATGATGGTATTAAATGCTGAGCTCCAGTCAATGAACAGCATTCTGACATCGGTGTTTGTATTGCCCAGGTGGTCTAAGGCCATGTGAAAAATCACTGAGATTGCATCTGCCGTTGACCTCTTGTGGCGATAGGCAAATTGGAGTGGGTCCAGTTAAAATTGTTTCAGTGACTGGAAGCAAGGGTTAATGACTGATGGTTTTTTAATGAGAGGAAGGCTCTTTATAGTGGGGTTCTGAAGGGACCATTTCTGTATCACTTGCTTAATATGATTATGTATGCATCATCTGGATGTAGGAAGCATGATTAAGATGTTTGAAGATGAATCGACTGTGTCACCGAGAGTACAGAAAAGAGTGAAAGCTGAAAGAAGACAAGAGCGAGGTGGGCAGAGAGGTGGCAAATGGAATGTATGCTAGATCATCCACTGGAGGACAACATGGTAAAAAATAAAATTGGTATAGCATTGTGTGGCGCAGAGAATGAGATGGCCTTCTGAATGCCTGGCTACTGAAGGCAGGAAGACTTGTAGATATAGTGAATAAAAAATACACATTGGATGCCTTCTTTTATTACCTGGAACATAAAATATCGCAGTAGGAAGGTTATGCTGGTTAGTCCACAGGTTAGGTTATTACATGGTGTTTTGGTCTTCGCATTAAAGGAATGATGTGGTGCCACTGGAAAGAATACAGAGAAGGAAAAAACAACAGTGTCAAGTTTGAGAATTTTAGCTTAAAAGGCTGATTGCATGACCAAGATTTGTTTATCTGGAACAGAGAATGATGAGAGAGATGTAGCTGAAGTGTTTGAGAGGCCCAAATGGGATAAATTAATTATTTTCCATGGAAAGCGTTGATTTTAAAGTAGCCAATCAAAGGATAAGATAGGAAAGACCGTAAGTCACAGGAGCTGCACTAAGCTATTTGACCCATTGAGTCTGCTCCATCATTCCTCCTTGGCTGATTTATTATCCCTCCGATAACTATTTCCCTGGCTTCTGCCCATAACCTTTGATGCCCCGACTAATCAAGAGCCTATGCCCACAGTAGGAAGCAGCCATGTCCACTCTTCTAAGCCTTTCAATACTTGATTGGTTTAAATGAGATTCCCCATCATTCTTCTGAACTCCAATGAATACAAACCCAGAGACATCAAACTCTCCTCATACATTAACCCTTTCCTTTAAGGGATCATTTTTGTGAACCTCCTCTAGACCCTCTCCAATGCCAGCACATTCTTTCTCAGATAAGGGGCCCAAAACTGCTCACAATACTCCAAGTGTGGTCTGACCAATACCTTATAAAGAAAGATGGAGATTTCTTTTTGCTCAAGGGGAAGTGGAGGCTCTCTTCACAACTCAAACTATTGAACAGATTCATAGGAATAACTTAAGGCTGAGATTGGCTGGAAGGATCTAGATTTGGTTGTAAAGCTATAATAGCACCATGGCTTGTTTCTATGGTTGAGCCATTCATTGTCTTTAGGACTGCTAATGTGTCAGGGATTCAATTTCTATTCTATACATCCACCTGTGCAGAGTCATCACTCACCTGTAATCTGCCACATTTTCCTCTCTCAAGGCTGATCCTGCATGAATAACAGCTCCAGCCTCTGAATCACACATCGTCTTCAGCATCACAGTACAGGCTAGCTTTAACATAGCAACAGTGGCTGCATATAAGACCCATTGCAATTATCAGATAGAGTGAAGATAGAAAGTTGCTGAATTCTGCTTTGATGGGCTGTGTTAATTGCAGTGATGTAAGACCATCTTGAGATTGAGGTGACCAGATTTCGCTCTGGCACTGTGGATTTTGAGGTGGCTAATGAGGAGTCTTCCACAGAAGGGACAGGAAATATGTGGTTAGTGAGGAGTTTGACTCAATTTTATGCTTGAGGGCTAGTTGAAAGCCCACAGGTTCTATCTGTTCAAAGTATAGGTAAGTATGGGTTGTTAAGTAATTTGTGAAACTTATTGTTTACTGAACTTTCATTTTTATTTTGCTTATGATTAGAAATTACACAGCACTTTGCAAGCCTTCTGCACAACTACTGTAGTGTCTCACTGAGTCAGGCATCATAGACTAAATGCTGCCTTCTTCCACACAGATGAGGATGGCAAACTGGAGAATAATAAATAGATAATAGGATGCTAAGAGTTAAAGAAGAACAGAGGGACTGTGCCCACAGGAAAGGTAGATAGAATAGATAAGAATGCATATTGGGCAAATTCCCTTATTAGCCTCGATATAGCAGGATATGAAGAGACTAAAATGGGCCACAGCTTGATACCTCCAATATGGTGACTATTGTTCTGGTGACCATGTTGCAGGAATTATCCAATAGTATCATAGAGAATATCTTATGAAACTATTGTCGGGGTTTAGTTATAAGAAGAGTTTAGTCTGAGCTGTTCTGAACAGAACAGAGGTAGCTGGAAGGAATTTTAACTAGCGGGTATAAAATAATATGAAGCTTTGATACTGTGGAAAGGAAGAAGTTCATCCTTTAGGGCAGAAGTAAAAGGGGTTCATCAAGAGAAGATCTGAGGAAACAAAATTTGGCCTGTGGAACCAGGGATGGATGGATGCTTGCCTGCAATAAGGAGGAGAAAATGGTGGCGCGACGCAGTGCGCGCGGCCTCTCCGGTGAATGATATCTGTAATCTGTCAAGTAGGGTACCGTGCACAATTTTGATTTGATGGAGACAGACGTGAGAGTACAGAGGAGCATCTGGAGAAACTTCTGAAATGCCCGCTTCGTTGCCGCTGCTACTGTGAGGTAACCAGAATCTCCGGAGCAGAAGGCCCCGAATCCTTGGCTTCGCTTGTTTCATTGGCCGAGGCGAGGTCGAAGGCACTGGGCAGAGGATGGCTCTCGGGAGGCTGTATTGGAGGGGTTGGCCAGAGGCTCGAAGTTTTAGGATGGACGGACTCAGCGTTGGCTGTTGTCGGGTGCTTCCAATGCATCAGCAGTTGTCGGTGCCTAGAGGTTTATGGCAGGGAGTTTCTCCCTTTTGCTGCCTGCTATCAGGGACTCGTGAGTCGATCGGGAATTGAGACTTTTTTTTTACTGTGCCCATGGTCTGTTCTTTACCAAATTATGGTATTGCTTTGCACCGCTGTAACTATATGTTATAATTATGTGGTTCTGTCAGTGTTAGTCTTTGGTTTGTCCTGTTTTCTGTGATTTCACTCTAGAGGAACATTGTATCATTTCTTAATGCATGTATGCATTTCTAAATGACAATAAAAGAGGACTGGGTGTTCTCATAATCTAATCCAATAATGCTTGAATCGACAGTGCAACCAGAAACCCTCATCAAATTAAAAGGACTGGAATTGATACACAACGTGCACAAACTGCAATACTATGGCCATGAGTTGGGATGTGGGATAATTGTGAACAGCTCTTTAACCTGAATGAGCATAAATATTATCTCTTTCAGTGTTATAAATCCCTTGATTATGAGGATGGTTTGGGGTCCATTTCAAAGCCAAAATGTGGTCAATATCTGTAAGCAAGAGAAATCACCCAAGATATCATTTCTTGTTTTTAAGTGTTTTCATCTATGTTCAGTTGGTGTGAAAGGAATATTATCTGCTCAAATGCAAGTGATAACCTGCTGGCTGCATACATCAGTCATGATAATTGGAAACTGTTCTACACTCACACATTACGTGATGTATAGTAGCTGTAGGTGCTTCATTCAGCTGATTGTGAATATAATTGATTATCGAACAAACCTTGTCAAATACCACAGTCAATGCAGGTCTAATGACAACTGTGGAATATCAATGAGTTAATCATGATAAAAAGAGAGGATACTGGAAAGATCCTGCAAGAAGGGTAGCATCTGTAGAGTGAGATAAAGGGTTAATGTCTCTGCTTGAAGATTCCTCATTAGAAAAAGAGTAAACAATTTCGTTTTAAGGTGCAGTAAAGGGTGAAGGAGGAGTTGAAAGGACAAAGGGAAGATCTCTGATTGGGAACGGCCGTGATTACCATAATTGGCTGATAGGTTAATGAAGAACAGTAACAAAGGGAAATAAATGCTGACAAACAGCAGTGCAGGAAATCCTCAGCAGATCAGACTGTGCTCATACGAAGATAAGAATTCAACCAACATAAAGGATGGCTAAAGGACTACTGAAATAGACAGCTATAACACAGACAGATAAAGTGATTTATCTGTTGTTAATATTTTATTTCTAGTTTCCAGCTTTTGCATTTTTTTTAGATTTTTGGATGGCACTCATGCATTGAGCATAATCCCACTTATTTCTGCAGTGTTTATCATTTCATAAGCCTCAGGAATATATTTTGTACCATATGTAAGAGTTACAGCACAAGACTATCTGCATGCTAAACACTACAAGTAACTTGCAATGAAGAGAGAAATAAGTAATCCAACAGCTATTGCTCTGTGAACAACCAAAACTCTGTGATACATTGTGTCCCGACTTTGGTGTTGAATAGTCACCAAAGTGATAGGAAGTGATATAAGTTCCAGTGACGGGCATGGATCATTCACAGCTAGTTTTAGACAGAGGTGTCCAATAAGTTATTCATTCTGATACTGTCTGTGATCCTTATCATCACAGAAGCCATTCTGCAACGTATGCAGTCTAACCAGCTGGGTATTTCCAGAATTTCCTTTGGTCTCATATTTCTAGAAGCTTCCTCACACAGTTCCAGCACCAGTTCTTCTGGTTCTTATGCTCTTCTCTGCCTGTCCTTGTTCACCACTTAACTGGACAGGTCTGAAAACAATTACTACTACTACTACGTTGACTCAGACCTAGGGGGCCGGTGTCAGGCATGATGACGGACTCTCCATTTCTCCCTCTCCCTCATCAGTGTGTTCAGTTCATCTACATTAGCCGCGCCACTGTCTTCTAGGAGCGTGTTGACCATAGTCTTGGGAGGGCGCCCAGGGTTCATCTTCCCATGTTTGGGCTCCCATATGATGGCTGGTAGGTAGCTTGGGGTGGCGTAGACAGTGCCCCGCTAGTTGTAGTCTTCTCGCCTCGATTTTAGTGGAGAGCATATGTAGGTTGTTATAGAGCTCAACAATTAGTGGACATTATCCAATCACAGACCTTCTCTTTGCTCTGACTACCCCTCCCTTCTCAGCAATTATGACACATTATATTCTCAATTTTCCACTTCCAGTGGAATGTCATTGAGCTGAAACTCTAACTCTGTTTCTCTCTCCACGGATGCTGCCTGATTTTTCAATAGGAGGCGGAGTGAAGTTAAGATGGAACTAAACGGAGACTCCTCTGCTTGCATCTTCAGAAACAGCTCTATTTCCATCTTTAATATCTTTATTTTTCCCTTTCAGGACCTGGAGTTACACACTGACTTCGGTTCTTTGCGGGAATTTGACCTGTTCTCGGGGTTTCAGGACTGGCCGTTGTTCAGCACGCCAAGGGTTCGGCCTGAGAGTCGGGCTCAGATTTGGAAGCTGAAGATCTTGGGATTCTGGAGGCGGGCAGATCAAGGAGACAGGGGACCAGTGTGTTGTCATGGGAGTTGGAAAATCTACTGTTGTGTGCCCGAAGACCCGGGATCTTTGCGACCTTCAGACACAGAGCTCAAAAAAAGTGACGTAAGAGACTTTTAACATCGTAAACCAACAAGTTGTTTGTTATGTCTCACCGCTCACTGGGAAAATAGAGACACCTCCTTCTCCCTTATTAGGGAATCTGTGGTATGTTGAATGCAGGGTGAAACGCGAAGTCTTTGGGGTAACAACAAGCCTGTGTCTTCGCTATTGCTTTGCTCATGCTTGAGTGCTCGATGGCAGTGCTGGTGCTTGCTTTTGTTTTGCTGGTGGGGGGAGGGGGATTGTTGCTCGCTGCTGCTTATGTGAGGGAGGAAGGGGAGCTGGAGGGGATTTTGGGGTTCTATGTCTAACTGGCATTCATTCCTTGGGACAGTTCTCTGTTTGGGAAGAAAAAGCATTTCAGGATGTACGTTGTATACGTTTCTCTGACATTAAATTGTGCCTTTGAACCTTTGATCTGCTGAACATTTTCTAATTTTTATTTCAGATTTCCATCATCTACAGTCTTTTTTTTATTTTCCACCCATTCAATTCACTTGATAATTCAGGTATGACTGGTATCACTGAAACAAGTCCAATCGGGACAGGCAACATCCTGACTCTGGTTATGAACATCTGTGTTCCAGGGTCAGCCATGCTTTTGGCAAAATGTGTTCAGTACAAGCAGCCACAATATTGGCATATTTCAGCAACCTGGACAAGTGCCCAGGCATAACAAAATAAGACACATCCAATCCAGTTAATTACTACTTCACGAATCTATCATCAATCATCAGGAGAGTGATGGATGTTGGCCTAGCTCTCCAATAATCTGATCACAGTTGCTCAGTTTAGGTCTCACCAAGGCTGTTCAGCTCAGACCTAATTACAGCTTCAGTTTCAACATAGAATTATGGAGATGAAGTGGTATTAAAGCAGCATGTGGTACTTAAACAATCTGTGTATCAAAGAACCCCAGTAAAACTGATCAGTGTGGATCAAGGGGTGAACTCTAAAATACTTCATCAATAATCTTATGATCTTCACTCCACGATAAAATCGGAGGTGTGGATGTCATAGTTAACAATGTGTTGGAGGAACCTAGTGTATTGAGCAGTGGCAGGGGGTGGGTGGGGGAAGAGGAATGAATTGTCAGTATTTCAGATTGAAACCTGGCAATGCTCTGATTTCTTCTTGCATTCCAAATAAGTTCTTTCAGCCTTTCTATTTTCTAATAAAAGTAAGCTCAATTCCTCTGAAGTTAAATAATTAGCTGTGGTTTTAAGAGAGGGTCAGGAGCTGGTTATACTGAGATATTTCCTTTCACGTCAAAGTTAGTGAGAGTTCATATCCCTTTACTGAGACTAGCATTGGACCCAATTTAATGTCCTTTCGGAACAATAGTTGGATATTCAATCACTCAGGTCTATTGTGACATTCAATTCAGTCTGTTCTGTATCCGTTCAAACTCTATTTTCTTGCCTTTGCTTCCCATCATTTAACAACTGTAACAAATAAAAATAGTCCTTATATCTAAATGATCACAACATCTGCAGATTTCAAGCTTCTACCATCATTTCCCTGGGATATTGCTTCCTGATTTTGTTTAATGAATACTTTAACACTGATTTTTTTTCTTAATTTCCCCACCAGAGGAAACAGTTCTCCATATCCAATCTCTTTGTAGTTGTGAATATGAAAATTTGATTATCCTTTCACTATTCTATACTCAAGGGAACACAAAGCAGATTAATGTTCCCTGTTCTGACTTTATTCAGGTGAATCTGCACTGCATTCTGTGCAAGTGCCTTACATTGCTCCTGAGGTGCAATCGGCAAAGCTGTGCTCCAGTTTTGGTTTGCTCATGCCTCTCGTCGCTGGTCTAAACTCAAATAAAATGATCTGGGTTCTCTCCTATCGCTCTTGGTTACTAATTATGTTGTCTACTTGCTTCAACCAGTGCAGCAGACACACATGCCTCTCCCTACCGCCACCCCATGACACACTGGTGCTGATGTCCTTGGATTTCACTGTTGCCTCTGCAGTATCATACTCCATCCTTCTCCTCTCCATCAATTTCGACCAGACATGATACATACCGAATTGCCTCTGTGACTTCCCTTAATGCTTGACATATATATCCAATCACCTAGAGTCCAATCCTTTCTCAGCCCCCTTTCCAATCCTACTTCGCCCACCATAGAACATCTTGTTTAACCTTAACTCCGAAATGTCCATTAACATCCTTCTCCTGCCACCTGCAGGCCAGCCAAATTCCTGGAGAAGCAATGCAACAGTAGCAATTATTAGACAAAAGACCTTTAATACACCTCTTCAAGCATGGGACATAACATCAATGTACTTGGATTTGTAAGACATTAATCTATCAGCTGCAAAACCACAATAACCCTCTCTAAAGCTCAGCCAATCTGTCTTTAATTAAACATTCCATTAACTTCCATGCATCAGACTCATGTTTTCTTTAGTTTCTCCCCCATTACTTTCTTAATTAACTTGTAGTTTGCCAATACAAGTGAAAAGGTGGCAGAGAATTGAACGTCGGTTCTACAGCATATGAAATGCCCTTTCCCCATCTCCTTGAATCAGTTTCAATAGATTTTTGAGTGCTTAATGTCATTGTATGTGTAATATGATTAATTTTTGTAAGTTCCAGACCTTGATTTTCCTGATTCCATGAGATCAAAAATCATCAGAATCCTGAAATTCCTCAATGGTTGATCATCTACAGCATTTTGAGACAGAGATTCCAAACATCGCATCACTCTGTCTAAATTGATTTCCTCTAAATATATCTGTTCCTTCCCCTGACTCCATGTTCCCTAGGCCTGAACTCTTGTGCTAGAGATCGAAGCATCAATCCCCATCTCCCGTTCTTCTAATCATCATTTAGTCAAGAACAGCCTTTTGCAATCTCTTCATAATAGGGCAATCGCCTCATCTGAGGAGTCAATCTTATGCATCCCTGATATCGTCACCAAGGTAAGTGCATCGTCCTTAGGCACCTAAACCAGAGTACTCCAAACCTGGTCTCATCAAAAGTCCTGCATTATCACCACATGATTTCTTTCCCACTCTTGTCCACATTTGTGAAGGAATTAATGATTACTTTATACCTTCATGCAATAAAGAGGTTAAATACTTGAAATACTTGCAAATGTATTTTTTAAAACAATATATTTCATAGGATTTTGTCAGATAAAGGTGAAGGTATCATCACCCTTTCACTGAGTGAAACAGTCACTTATCCAATAACTCTATGGCTTCTATTTACAATACTAGGCATTTATTAAACTTCGAGACAAAATAACGTTTACTTTTCAAATTAAATTCTAGTTTTTGTTTTGCCAGATGAACAGCACAGAAATATCCAGTTCAACTTAAAATTAACACCAAAGTCCTAATGGCATACTAATTACGAGTCCTTGAGTCCTCAACACCCAATTGAAATATTTTCAGTCTCCTGAGTGTCCTCCAAGGACAGCTATTCGTTGGCCTTTCCTGAACAGCTGAGCAAGCTGATGACAATTGTGTTCTGACTCTTCAGGATCATTTTCAGGTTGCTACCATGTTAGCTTCACCTTACAGAATTTTTATCTTCTGACCAAGACACAGTTGCTTACAAAGATATTCTGCTATAATCATTAATCTTACATACGTCAATTGGAAGCAGCATCATAACTCTTTGCCCTTGTCGGATGACACCAGGGTTAATTAATGTTTTGCAGTTATTTATTGAGTAAGTCATTATAATGAATTAATGTTATCACAATAAAATTTAAGATCAGAGATAATAGAATTAACTGTTCTTTTCAATCCTACATTGTGTTCCTGGAATGTCAGGGCTCACAATATCCAAAATTCATGAGCAGGATTATTTTATTGATAAAATACATAAACGAACACACTGACTTTCTCAATCTTCATTAGGTCACTTTAACTCAGGGCAAAGCCTGGCTTTGAAGAAGAAGTATAATCCAGGTTCGAAGGAAGCTGCTTTGCACTTGCTCTGTTGATTACATATAACCTCTACTGGAAGGTTATATTAACAATTTAATTCCTCATTTCTTCATTCTCAGGAAAGTTTTAAACCATATTCTCAAACTTTCTGAACCTCGAGGAAGCTGGGGTGTAAATAAATAGACAATAGCTGCAGGAGTAGGTCATTCAGCCCTTCAAGCCAGCACCACCATTCACTGTGATCATGGCTGATCATCCACAATCAGCAACCTTTTCCAGCCTTCTCCCCATATCCCTTCACTCCGTTATCTTTAAGTGCTCTATCTAGCTCTTTTTTGAAAGAATCCAGAGAATTGAAAAGGCGGAAGGAGAAGATGGCGGCGCGCCTGCATGTGCACAGCCCTCTGGTGAAAAATAATATCATATCTGTTAAATAGGGGCTGTGGACAATTCTGATTTGATGGAGAATGGACGTGAAAGCACAGAGAGAAATTTCTGAAACGCCTGTTTGCTGCTGTCATTACCGTGTGGTCGGGAAACTTTCGGAGTGTAGGCCTCAAAATCCCCGGCCCTGCCTGCTTTTGGCGACCGAGAAGGAGGTCGAATCATTCGGACAGAGATGGAGCTCAGTACTCAGTGTCGGAGAGCTGATCAGAGCTCGAAGTTTTCGGATAACTCAGAGTCGGATTGTGGTCAGCCTGGCAGGGAGAGTTTTTCTTCCTTCTCCCGTCTGCGTGAGATGTGGGACATTTGAGAAACTTTGAACTGTACTGTGCTCATGGACTTCTTCATCAAGTTATGGTATTGTTGCACTGTTGTAACTATATGTTATAATTACGTAGTTTTGTCAGTTTTTTCAGTCTTGGTCTGTCCTGTGTTTTGTGATATCACACCAGAGGATATAATGTATCATTTCTTAATGCATGCGTTACTAAATGACAATAAAAGAGGACTGCGTGTCTTCATAATCATAATTGGCCTCCACTGCGTTCTGAGGCAGAGCATTCCACAGAACCACCACCCTCTGTGTGAAAAAGTTTTTCCTTAACTCCGTTCTAAATTGTCTACCCCACATTCTTAAACTGTGGCCTCTGGTTCTGGACTCCCCCAACATCGGGAACATGTTTCCTGCCTCTAGCTTGAGGCAATATAAAGACAATCTAGGCAGGATGAAAGCGTGAGTTTTTCACTTTGGTACACGGAACAGATATACAAATTTTAAATAAGTGATCAAAAACCAATGTGTGATTCTTGAAAGTTTGGTCCTTATTGTGAGGGAGCTTGAGCACAAGTAAAGAAATTTCTCTGGACACTGTACTGTTTGCGATTCTTTGCTGGCTTCACACAGATTCCTGGAGTGACAGAACACAGTACCTGGAAGGGTAGGGTCTTCAGTCAGATTCCCCATATAACATTCATAATAGTATTACATCTCCATAGATTATGCTGTAATGACCGTTTTACCCTCAATATGATCAGCACCCTCATTTTTGGGAACAGGTCTTGTGTGCAAGCAAAGCAGCAGAATGATAGGATTGAACTTGAAATGATGTTACTTTTAGATGGGCATCTGGAATTATAGGTAATATTCCCCAGGAAAAGGACTTTGAGTAGGAGAACCTTCAGGAATGGAACTGTAACAAATTTGAAATGCAATTTAAAGGCACACATATTAAAGACAAATAACAAATTGCAATTAGTATTCATTGTTTCCTGCTCATCCACACACACCCTCCTCAGCTGCTTTGTATATGCCCTGAACATGGGTAAAATAGTCATTTGGAGTCACAGATCTGCGGTATTCTCTACCTTGAGGGTTTTCAGACTCTGAGCATACTGTATATCAGCCCTAGAGAGCTATGAGCTTGTTGGGATTGGTTAGCACAGTAGACAAGATCTTGCTGATGGCAGAACAAACTTGATAAACCATAGAGTGAGTCTTATACCCCACTCTCCCCAGTCTCACTAAATACAAACAAACCTTGGTGAAGGATCCTGACCCGAAATGTCAACTATGTATTCTCCATGATAGGTGCTGCCTGACCTGCTGAGTTATTCCAGCATTTTATATGTCTTGCTCTGGATTTACAGCATCTGCAGAATATCTTGTGTTTATGACAGAGAGATGTCTGAATATTTATCCTTGCTTCAATAGAAGGGAGGTGGGATAGAAGTAGAAATTTCAGAAAATCCCTTGTAGGTCAGGCAGCATCTATAGAGAGAGGAAGAGTTAATGAATTGGGTCAATGACATTTTATCCTGAAATGCTAACACTGTGTTCTCTGTGGTGATGTTGCCTGAACTGCTAACTTTTTTGCAGCAAAAAAAAACATAAGAACCTTATTTTTATGGTTGAAAGATTTGTGAATGTAGGAATACAGCTGCACAAGATTACTAAGAGAGCCAGGTGTGAAATGAAAAGAAGCTTTCTCATGTAACAAGTAGTCACGATCTGGAATCGATTGCCTGAAAGGAGGGTGGACGCAGATTCAACCATCACCTTAAAATAATTGGATACATACTTGAAAGAGAAAAGAAATGATATGGCTGCAGGGGAAGGTCTGAGGAATATAACTGACTGGATTGCTCTTTGTGAATGTCCACCTGCTGAGCTGTAATGATTGCATGATTATCAGAAAGAAGAATCCAATTGCATAAAGCTGAGGATGAGAGACAGTGCTGAATAAATAACTTCTGATCTTCTGTTCAAGTTGTTCTCAGATTCAGCGCTCAGCTGACCCACAGCCTTGTGAAGTGCAAATGATCCTGGTCATGTGGATGTGGAGAAGGAAGTTGGGAAATTTGATTTATGATGGTGAAAATAATAATGCATATTGAATTGATGAAGAAATCGGGCATGTAACAAGACTATTCAGAGAAAAAAAAATAATAAGTAACATATGCCCAAATAAGTTTGATGGACTCCCTTGTACTGAAAATTCTAGGTTAATAATACATTTTGCTGACTCGGTGAAATTTGATTCTCTTTCCACTGGTGTAGTTTGCTTGAAATCCTCCCCCATCATCAAGGTGAGACTGAAAGTTTTGGCTCTGTTGTCTCAGCTTTGCTGTAAAGAAAATTTAGGATACTTGTCATACTGTCTCTGGTGCTGGAATAATTGGCTTATGTGATTTCTCTGCTGCATTCGCTGTGCCAACTCTTCAGAATATTGTAGGTGTACTCCTTGGATTGGAGTCTTGGGTCTGATCAGTAATCAGTCCAGGAAATCACAGCCTGCCATTCATTCTCTCCACCATCAGGAACCCCCACCACCAAGGTCATGCCTTGTTCTCGCTGCTACCATCAGAAAGAAAGTACAGGAGCCTCAGGACTCACACTACCAGGTTCACCATCAGCTGTTACCCCTCAACCATCAGGGTCTTGAACAAATGGGGATAATATCATTTGAGTTCAATTGCCCTGTAACTAAACTATTTCCACAAACTATGGACTTTCTTTCAAGGACTCTTCATCTTATGTTTTCAATCTTTATTGCTATTTATTTGTTTTTTCTCTTTTGTATTTGCACAGCTGGCTATCTTTTGCATATTATTTGTCCGTCCTGTTGTGCACGGTCTTTCATTGATTTTATTATGGTTCTTGGATTTACTGAGTATTCATACAAGAAAATAAATCACAGGGTTGTATATGGTGAGATGTATATACTTTGATGATAAATTTACTTTGAACTTTGATTTCACAATTCCACCTATTGATTGTGATCATTCTTTCCACTTGGTCAATTCCAAGCCTATCCTATTGATTTGTCTGATGGTGTCAGATTTCTCCTTTGCCTATGTAGTTAAACCAGCCACATTTCAGATTAAACTGTTGTGATTTATTCAAATAAATCTCAGCCTCTCAGTTTGTCAGGTTCCCCTGTCTTGCACCTTGCCGGATATGTTGCCTTCTGCCAAACCCCTCACGCAATCCTACAGAAACTGAGGCCACTATCACTGAAGGCTCAAAAGCTGTTGCCTCTTTAAAATACATGTAAAGCATTTAAAAATCTTGCCAAACTCCATTATTATGTGCACTGACACCTGCTTATTCATAAACTAAACACAACCTCTCTGATGCATAAACTTTCATATTCTGTTTCTACTCTGGTTTTGTCATTTTTTTTCACAAATTCTAAATGGTGCTGGAAACCAACTAACTTCACAGGGAATTAGATATAAGCCAAGAATTTGGAAGCAAGAAGTCCTTTGGGTTTGAAACCCAGCCAGAAAATATTCCAGTGTGCTGCTCTGAAGGGTTTAGATTAAAATTAATGTTTAGCTGGTATGGCAACTCTGCAATACCCATTGCTGGCTAATTTCCAACAGCACAAACCAGCCCATAACTTATTATTTGTTTGTGTTCCATTTGAGAAAGGCCACAGAGATAGTTAGGATCATAGGGTCATAGAATAATCCAGAACAGGAGGTGATGAATTGGCCCATCACACTTTTGCCAGCTTTTAGGTCTATCCAATTAGACTCACTTCACTGCTCTTTCCCTTCCAAGCTTATTATTCATTTCAAGCAATTAATCAATTCCCGTTTAAGGATGTTATTGATTCTACTTCCACCATCCCGCCGGCCAATGCATTCAGGATCTCAACAAATGGATGCATGAATTAGTTTCGTTCATGTTCTATCTGGTACCTTTCAGCAACATCTTACAACTTTGATTGTTGAAAAAAAATTATTGCAGGTTTTTGCAAATTATTAATTATTGCAAATTATTGCAGATGATGGGTATAGATAGAGTGAATGCAAGCAGGCTTTTTCCACTGAGGCAAGGGGAGAAAAAAACCAGAGGACATGGGTTAAGGGTGAAGGGGGAAAAGTTTAAAGGGAACATTAGGTGGGGTCTTCTTCACACAGACAGTGGTGAGAGTATGGAATGAGCTGCCAGACAAGGTGATAAATGTGGGTTCTTTTTTAACATTTAAGAATAAGTTGGACAGATACATGGATGGAAGGTGTATGGAGAGATATGGTCTGTGTGCAGGTCAGTGGGACTAGGCAGAAAATGGTTAGGCATAGCCAAGAAGGGCCAAAAGGCCTGTTTCTGTGCTGTAGTTTTTCTATGGTTTCCACGGTTTCTATTTCATTACTCTGAACAGACCCAACAAATTCCGTGCTCGGAAGAGAATTGTCCTTTCCCAGTTTGATGCCAAAGAACTGTGGATTATTTTAAATATGATTTACAGCAGAAACTACTCAGTAGGTTGGATTGCATCTGTTGGGGGAAATAAAAGATTCATTTTTACTTCAGGTCAATGCAACATTCAACAAGTATAACTCCAAACTGGTCTGATACTGACAGCAGTTTGCACCTTTCTTAGTTCATCTTTCTTAGTTGTGAACTTTATGCCACTACTTATAAATCCATTCAGATATTTGCCAGTCTTTTCAACTTACCCTGGCACCTTCAAACCTTAGTAGACCCAGAAGCCTCTTTTAAAGCCTGAACCATTTGTAACTCATGTCACACCATTCTTTTTAGCAAATAGAACTACTTCAGCCAATGTTAAATATCCTCTATTTAGTATTTGCCCATTTCGCCAGCCTATCTGAAACTTGTAACAAGACTTCTTGTTTTATTTTCTACATTTCTGAGTTTTGCATTGTTGGCAAACTTTAAAACTTGCTAGAGAGACACAATTGACTGCAGATGCTGGCATCTAGGGCAACACATAATCTACTAGTCCTGATGCACGGTTTTGATCTGAAATGTCGACAGTTCCTTCCCTCCCATCGATGCTGCTCAACCCGCTGAGTTCAACAGACTGTCCGGTGCTTTAAAATTTGCTGTCTATTCCCAACCAAAGTCATTAGTGTAAGAACAATACTCCAACAACAAGCTCCAGGGGACATTATGGTATGCAGTGCACAGACTCCTGACATGGAAACTAATTACTGTGCACTATTTTCAGCTTTCACTCCTTTAGACAACATCATCCAGCCTCTGGCCTATTAATCACATGGCTTCAATATTACTAACAGACAGCTAGAGGAGAGCAGAAATGGCACGTTAAAGAGTGGCAAGGTAGTTTCCTATTATAATATTCAGATATATTGTTTGAGTAAAGTCAAGGAGGATGGAGGAAGGAAATTAATGAGGATTTCACATAACATGCATGTCGTTGCCTCTGTGTAGCATACTGCCAACACCAGCTTTGCTACTTATTGTTCTGTGGCCTCAGGAAGAAGTAGTCAGGAGAATAGACACCTGGCATCATGGAGAGGTCAGCAGTGGAAGAGCTTCAAGCTCCTGGAACATCTCAGAGGACCAACACTTTGATGCAATCATGAAGAAGGTATGCCAGAGGCATCATTATGAGTTTGAAGAGATTTGGGATATCACCAAAGACTATCAAGTGTCTACAAATGTACCATGGAGAACATCCTGACTGGTAGCATCACCATCCGGTATGGGGGGCTCCCAAATATAGGATCGCAAGAGGCTGCGGAGGCTCAGCAAGCTCCATCAGGGACCCTACTCTCTCCATCATTAAGAATATCTCCCAAAGCTGTGCTTCAGGAAAAGGACATCCATCATTAAGGATCTTCACAATCTGGGATGTGCTCTTTTCAAAGTACTACCATCAGGGATATATATCAGTGATAAAAAACCTGATTCTGATTTTTCTTCTCCTTCTTATTCAAAAGATGTGGTCTTGAGAGGAGATCATTTCAAAGCTATGGGAACTTCCCAGAAAGCCACCATGCCACAGAGAAGAGAGTTCGGCACCCAGGTTAGTTGCCATGGTTTTAGGTTCCTAAGTTAGGAAGTCATAGAGAAATGCAACACAGTAACAGGCATTTTGACCCAAATTATCAATGCTAACTAAGGTGCCCACCTCTGCTAATCCAATTTGCATTCATTTGCAGGAGGGAAGAAATCATCAAGGAAGCTTTTTAAAGTTCATCATGGAGCCCAGTTTTTTTTGCAGGGATGAATACCAGGAACAAAGCAAAACAACCAACGTGTGGCTGTAATGATGAGAAGTATTTTATGACCTCATAGGGAGTCTCAACATCAGTGAAGATAGCATCGCCTCTTAACTGCGCCAAATTTTTACACATTATGTCATTGTACCACAAACTCTCTTCAGTGACAATCATTATCCATTGCCATTCCCATCTAATCATCATGGCAATCATCTCAAAAGTTCATACTCTCTTCCAGTGATAGTAAGGGGACAGTGGGAAATGTCAACAGCTCAATGGAAGTCCAGCTCCAAACTAAAGGGAGTGTCTGACTCATGATTTCAAGCACCAGCTATGATGTTAGTTCCATTTCAACATCTGTGCACCACCCGCCAGTACCTGATGCCTGAGGTCCCAACCTTTGTCGCAGTGTGGATAAGAGCCATCCAGTTTTAAAGAGCTATAGATAACGTGATACAAACGCAGGCTATTACTACAGCTCTGGATATCAGCACTCAGTGATCCTGATGCTGGTACTGAAGTAATCATTCTGTCCTTCGAAGGTTGTTGTGTTTTTTGAATGTCACCCCAGGATGTTGCAGTGACACAAACTGATTTTCTTTTTCTTTCACTTATGATACCACCACAACCTGTCACCATTGTCTGATGGCCATCTAACCAGTCCAGCCTGCTACCATTTGTGCCAAGGTGGTGTTGTCCACATCTGGAATATCTACTTCCACAGCTGGTTGAGACTGTTCTGTGTTGCATGCCTTCATCCCCACTAGTGAGCCCAAGGGTGAATGGTTAACATTTGTAATTGATAAATTGATTTATTATTGTCAGATGTACCAAAATACAGCTTTACTTGTCATCCAGACAGATTATTCCATACATAAGTACGTCAAGGTGGTGCAAAAGGAAAACAAAACAGAATGCAGAATACCATTGTTACAATTGCACAGAAAGGGCAGTGCAGGGAAACAAAGTTAAGGGCCTCAGCAAGGTCAACTGGAGGATTAAGAGTTCATCTTTATTGCTCAAGAGACATATGACAGCAGGATAGAAGCTATTTTTCAGCCTGGTGTTATGCATTCTCAAGCTTTGTATCCTCTGCCAGATGGGAGTGGGAAGAAGAGAAAATGACAGGGGTGGAAGAGATATTAACTTACGTTGGCTATTTTCCCAAGTTAGCAGTAAGTGCAGGCAGACTCAATGGCAGGGAGGTTGCTTTTCACGATAGAAACTTTTCATCTTGATTTACCTTGGGATATCCAATGCCAGTTCTCATGTATAGTTAACACAACAATTCAGCTTAATCATTGCAGCCCAGTTTGCCAGGTCTGCTTCAGTTCATCACTACACAAGAGTTAGAATCATCATTTATCTGCCCTGCAAAGGCCAATCAGCACAAGATCAAGGTACTACCAAGTTTGCTTGGTGGCTCAATTATCACCAAAGACGTGCAGCACACTTCACACCTGGAAAGAGGAGGCAAATTGGTAAGTTTGACACTGGAAAACAGGTGCTGCAGAAAAAATAGCTCATCAGTGGTCACTCGGATCATTTTCCCCTGTTTACCCTTGCTCTGTGCACATTGTTTTGATGTTTCCTGTATTACTCCAGTGACTATCCATCAAAAGATGTCTAAATGGATGCCAAGAGATTTAGGATATTCCCAAGGTCACTGTGTGTACATTATAAGTTCTTTATCTACATCTTCCTTTCTTCGAGATTAGTCTATTCTAAAGCAACAAACAATCTGCTGGAACAACTCAGCAAATTAAGCTGCATCTGTCAGGGAAAGAGAATTATCCATGCTTGAGGTCGAAACCCTGCATCAGGACTATTCTAACACAGTTAATGGGTTGTTTTACATGATCGGTTCATGCATAGTCAGCAGTATTCCAAATAAATTGTGTTACTAGATCAAAGGAAAATCAGTCACAGAAACTGGAGTGTGAAGCACTTTGTATTTGTTCATTATATTATAAGGTTCCACAGTAGGCAGTCATTGAATTAATGTGAGTTCCACAAAGTCTGAATCCCTTCCTGATCTCCACGTGTCTGATAGGCTCATGTATGAAGACTCGTGAACATTGCTTGTGTTATCCATTGGACTGCTCTTTCCTCTTGGAAAGTCCTTCAGATTCAAGGATAACTTGCTCCTACTCTGGTGCCGTGGGTTCTGATGAGTTATTAGGACCAGTGGGTCAGTGCACACTTCAACAGGTTGGTCAGTGTTAGAAGACAGGGTGGGTAAGAGATGGTTTGAGAGAAGTTCTATTTCTTGTACCATTATGCTGAGTCTCTGTCCATGACGAGATTCTCAGTATCATCTCAAATGTTCCACCTCTGCTTTCTGTTCACATAACATCTTCTAGACTAGAGTTTCTGTTTCAGGAGTCTGATGTAGAATACACAGGAGCAAGGTGGCCTATCCAATGCAACCAAACAAATGGGCTGTAAATTGATATTGGTTTGCTTGTCCTTCCAGTGAACTTGAAGCACTTGTGGAGTCAACGTCGATGGTAGTTTTCCGGTCTCTCGAGATTTCTGCTCTAGGAAATCTGCTCTGTGTCTCAGAAGTATACAGGAGGGCAGGGATCACTACTGCCCAGTAGACCAGGTGTCTTGTCGCATGTCTGAAGATTTGATCTTTAGATACCTTTTCCTTCAGTTGGCCACCAATGTGCTAGTGTATGGAGAGGGATGGTAAATTTCTTCATTGATGTCTGTCTGTGCGATGAGACCTGGGAAGAGTTCCATTTAACCAAGTTCTTCTGATGAACCTTTCTTGTCACCATGAGTGACTGTCTTGGACATTTCTCTTGCAATTGCAAAACCCTATTGGGCATTGATAACGTGAGATGCCACTTGCCTGTTTCCCTTGTTTGGTGGTGAGACAGGCGATGAGGCAAAAGCATGGCCTCAGTTGTAGTGAGGACAAGGCCTCAAGAGGGCTTCCCTGCTGCTGCAGTCCAGGTGAGACAATGCTGAAGGCGGAGTAGCGTGGAGTCTGTGCTTGACTGGGAGTTGACCTCGCCTGTCAGTGATACCCTCCAGTGTTCAAATGGCAGAAGGACAGCCTGGATTGCTGGGAGCTGTACCGTCAATTTGCATATGGCTCAGGGACTTGGACCATACCTGTGTTTTCTTGCATAATGATGCATGCATTTATTTTTTTCTTGTTATTTTGAATGTATGTTATTTACCTGGTTTCCAGAAGAACACTGTCTTGTTCGACTGTATCCCTGTATGGTCCGAATGATAATTAAACTTGATTTGATTTTGATTTGCCAGTGGGCAGTGTAGAACGGTAGGGGCAGTTTTGTAGAGGACCTTGGTTTTATGGTCAGTGAGTGTGAGGCCCATCTTCTTGCATGTTTCACTGAAAGTAGCACTGACGGCTTGGAGCTCGGGTTATGAGTATGGTCTGGATAAACTTGGTTCTGGGATGCAGTTGCTATTGGTTGAATGATTTCCCATCGCTTCCAAAGTTTAACTCCACCTTCATAAGAACTGATGTGTACTGAAGTTCCTCATACAGCTCATTTCATGCCAGTGATGCTTGGACCACATTTACGTAGAACACAGTTGATACATACCAGTCATGCAGAAGTCATCACAATTCAAAAACAAGCATTCTGGAGATGTTGGAAACCTGACATAAAGGCACAAAATGATAGAAATTCTCAACTGGTTCTCATAAAAAGGTCATGAACTTGAAATGCTATTTCTTTCTCCACAGTTGTTGCCTGATTTGCTCAGCATTTCATGTATGTTGTTATATAGAGTCTTCACAATACATATGTGAATTATTTAGTGTTACCAAAAATGACCTGACTGATGAGGTCCGAAGCAATCAAGTCGACGTGGGAAATCTACTTCAGATATTTATTTTTAATTATTGTATGCAGACAGTAATGGTTCTTATTTGTATCCATCTGCATGTTTTTGCCCTGAGCCCCCATTGAGCTTTCAAAGCACAAGAACACAAGATGCTGCACAGAGTAATGATGCAGCTCAGTGCATCACAGCCCTTCCCATCACTGACAGCATCTCCCAGGGATGCTGCCTCAAGAAGGTGGCACTTATCATGGAACCACACCATCCTACTCATTCTTTCTTTTCACTCTTACCATGAGCTGGGAGGTTCAGAAGCCTGAAGCTCCACACCAATGGGTTTGGGAACAGCTTCTCCCTACCTACTTCAGCAATTTGATACTACAGACCATCTCTTGTGCTGCCAGGGGCCTCTCTCTGACTGCATTTTCTTTTCCACTAAGGTCTTGTTTTGCACAGTCCTTTCTTCAATGTCTTGTTTAATTCATATTTTGTGTACTCTCTGAACCTACATGCCTGTGATTCTGCTGCAAGCAGGTTTTTCATTGTACCTGTGCTTCACAGTACTTGTGCACATGACAATGAACTCAAGTTGACTCATATCTCAGACCTCCTCCTGATTTCCTCAACCCACCTAACAAAATCTTGCTTTGATTAAAATACTTCTTAGAACAAAATTTTCTTTGGTTTGTTGCATATGACCACATGAATGCTACTCTGCAGCCTCCATTTAATGTCTAGTTATGGATGTATGTCACTCTATCTGTAGTTTAAAACAATAGCCCACTTCTTTTCAACCACAAAGCCCATAAAATGAGAACTACCTAACTTGCTGGTAACATAATGGACAATGGCAGATAAAGGAAGTTCAAGTGTGGACAACAAACTGCTTAAAGAATCAAAGAATTTCCAATCAAAGAAACACATTTTGCCTCACAATTCTGAGCACTCAGGGAAATTCTCTGCTGTTATATCATGGTTTTCATTTTCTTTCCATGTCTTAGAAACATAGAAACATAGAAAATAGGTGAAGGAGTAGGCCATTCGGCCCTTCGAGCCTGCACCGCAATTTATTATGATCATGGCCGATCATCCAACTCAGAACCCCGCCCCAGCCTTCCCTCCATACCCCCTGACCCCCGTAGCCACAAGGACCATATCTAACTCCCTCTTAAATATAGCCAATGAACTGGCCTCAACTGTTTCCTGTGGCAGAGAATTCCACAGATTCACCACTCTCTGTGTGAAGAAGTTTTTCCTAATCACGGTCCTAAAAGGCTTCCCCTCTATCCTCAAACTGTGGCCCCTCATTCTGGACTTCCCCAACATCGGGAACAATCTTCCTGCATCTAGCCTGTCCAACCCCTTTAGGATCTTATACGTTTCAATCAGATCCCCCCTCAATCTTCTAAATTCCAATGAGTACAAGCCTAGTCGATCCAGTCTTTCTTCATATGAAAGCCCTGCCATCCCAGGAATCAATCTGGTGAACCTTCTTTGTACTCCCTCTATGGCAAGGATGTCTTTCCTCAGATTAGGGGACCAAAACTGCACACAATACTCCAGGTGTGGTCTCACCAAGGCCTTGTACAACTGCAGTAGTACCTCCCTGCTCCTGTACTCGAATCCTCTCGCTATAAATGCCAGCATACCATTCGCCTTTTTCACCGCCTGCTGTACCTGCATGCCCACTTTCAATGACTGGTGTATAATGACACCCAGGTCTCGTTGCACCTCCCCTTTTCCTAATCGGCCACCATTCAGATAATAATCTGTTTTCCTATTTTTGCCACCAAAGTGGATAACTTCACATTTATCCACATTAAATTGCATCTGTCATGAATTTGCCCACTCACCCAACCTATCCAAGTCACCCTGCATCCTCTTAGCATCCTCCTCACAGCTAACACTGCCACCCAGCTTCGTGTCATCCGCAAACTTGGAGATGCTGCATTTAATTCCCTCATCCAAGTCATTAATATATATTGTAAACAACTGGGGTCCCAGCACTGAGTCTTGCGGTACCCCACTAGTCACCGCCTGCCATTCTGAAAAGGTCCCGTTTATTCCCACTCTTTGCTTCCTGTCTGCTAACCAATTCTCCACCCACACCAATACCTTACCCCCAATACCGTGCGCTTTAAGTTTGCACACTAATCTCCTGTCTGCATCTTAATGCAGATGACGGTACTTCTTGCTATTCTTATCTGCAATTGGTGAAAGTATAACTATGTAAATTATGAAATATAATTCTCAGAAAAGAGGAAAGGTTTATTAAAAGAGAAAGCGAGTGTGATTTGTGGCACAGTGAGGGTTCATCATCATCATAAAGATTTCATTTATTAGGGAGCTTACCAGTCTTGGTATGTTTCAGTTTCCCAGATAATGTTTACTCAGTCACTCTAGGTGTGAGAAAACATTCTATTACTTGGTATCTGCTCTATTAAATGTCAGAGTTGAAATTATCTCTAATTATGTCACTGACAGACGTCTAACATAAAATGTTGAATAAATCAGATAAATAATGACAAGACTACAATTGCGCAGCTCATTTTTCTGGATGCATGAAATGTGAAGTCATTGATGATATATAATATTAATACATTACAAAAAATTATGTATAATTTCACAGACCCTGCAATAACACAATTACAACTTAATTGTATTAGAGTAGAATTACATTTAATTGAATCTCACCTCAATATAAAGCAATAAAGGAACATTATTTATATTACCAGCAAAAAATAAACTTAACAGAAATTACCAGGCCCTGAAATGGTTATTAACCATTGTAGAGGTGGTACAGGATCATTGCAGGGCATGCCAAAATCCTTCATATGAATGATGGGTCTCCACGCCAATTTCTCTCCTTCGATGATACCTGACCTGCTGAGCTCCTTCAGCTTCTTCGTGTGTTGCTCCAGATTCCAGCAGCCTCTTGGATCTCTGTCATGCTAAATTCCATCCTTGTTATAGGCTGCTCTGCTGAATGCCCCTCACACACATTCTGCCTGCACTGTATTCGAGGCTAGAGCAGCAGGTGTGGAGATGACCGCAAATTGACAATAGTCACAATTGTCACCACCAGAGAGCTCAGGGAGGCCGAGTAGTTGGGGATCTGGGAGTTGGAGGGTGTCGGGGAATCTAGGCTGATTATGGATTGTGACAAGGCTGTGTCAGAGTTTTGTATGGAGGAGCTGGAGGGGGAATCATGGTCTTTGGGATGACAGAGCAGGGATGAGAGGGGGTGTGGCTGTCACAGTGTTTGAGTTTGGTCACCAGGCATGAGTGTGTTGCAGACACATATGGTGTACCATCCAGATGCCTCTATCACACCCACAGAACCTCATCTCTGTTCTTCTGACTGAGGAATCTCCTATCAACACTGCAGTTCTCTTCACTTCTTTGCTCCTTTGAACCAGAGCATCAGACAAAGTGCCAGAGACCCGGTCACTGTGACTCCCCCCGGTAGGTCATCTCCCTCAATGGTATCTAAATTTGTATACTTATTATTAAGGTGAATGGCCATAGGTGTACTCTGCATTGGTTGTGCATTTCCTCTCATTCTCCTGACAGTCAGTCAGTTACCTGTCTCCTGCAGCCTAGGAGTTTCTGTCTCCCTGTAGCTCCTGTCTATCAGCTCCTCATTCTCCCGTATGAGTCGAAGGTCATTGAGCTACAGCTCCAGTTCCTTAATGCTTTCTCTCAGGAGCTGCAACTCGGTGCACCTGGTGCAGAGGTGTTTATCTGCTAGGCTGGCGGTCTCCCAGACTTCCCACGTCCCACACAGACTACAAAACACTGCCCTGGAACCTTTCTCACTAATCAATTATGCCCTAACAGATGAGGAATGAACAAATAAGAACAGAGAGAGACAGTAACGTACAAGACAATGTACCTCATCCAAACCTGATCCGGCTTAAGTCTGATGAGCTAAAGCCACCCTTATCACTGGCATCCTCCAAATGAATGGCTACTCCGCTTACACTTGAGTTATTCTTATTGGCCCTTTCCTAATGAATCACTCTTGCTGACTGGTTACTCTTCAAATCAAAAACTGCCATGAAACTCTGCCTTCAAAATCTGGATCACCACCCTGATTAAAAAGTAGCTCTTTTCACACATTATGGCACATTTTTCTTGCACAGCCTCACCATACGGTGGGGCTCGAAGGGCCGAATGGCCTACTCCTGCACCTATTTTCTATGTTTCTATGTTTCTATACCGGTCTTCCTCAGGATTAGAGTGAATTCTCTTTCACTTACTGTCCTCTGTCAGATTTAGCCAGTCATTTAGTCTGCCTTGTCACTTTAGCTTCCACTATCTGCCATCTCCACACTTCCATTATTTCCCACTCATTCCCTTTTCAGTTTTCATAGAAAGGACTGGTTCTCAAATGCAAGATAACTTCGTGTATTTAGCATAATGCTGCCAAGGAAATTAGGGTTGTTCTTCAGTTTCTGATGGGAGATTTCCTGTGATCACATTCTCACTGGATGTGCCTAACAAATGAATTACCTGGAAAAAGTCTAGTCATCCCCTTCCCCCTCCCATAATCCTTCTCCTTCCATTCCCCTCACCTTCCCATCCCGCTCCCTCTCACTCATCTTCTCTCTCCCCTCCTTCTCTTTATCCATTCCTCTCCTCTTTCCCTTCTCCCTTTCTCCTTCCCCCACCCCTCCCCCTCCCATCCCCTCTCCCCTCCCCATCCTACCTCTTCCTATTGCCTCTCCCGCTCTCCCTTTCCCTCTCCTTTCCCCTTCCCCCTCCACCTCCACTTCCCCCACCGCCACTGTACCGTGGTATGGACAACATTCACAACATGAGATGGTCGATGACATTGACATTTCATGAAGCAAAAAAATCATGAGTTTGCGAGGTGTTGAGATCAAGCTCTAACATGTTGGACTTCTGTCCTGATCTAATATTTGGCATTAGTTATTACATATTTACCAACAAAGGTAATGTTTATGTGTCCTGTGCAAGGCAGCAAATATTGAGAACTAGTAAATCTTTAGCAGAATAATGCTTAGCAAGTCCTGCCTGCAAGTCTAAGCAGTTATATTTCAAAGCTATATAACACATTCTTTTCAATTAATCCCCTCAGAGATTATAAAATAGCTTGACTTTTAAAGCTTTGTTTAAAAAGAGTAATTGCTTAAAGTTGCTTGATGATGCAATACAAATGGAAGAAAATGTGATGATTAATTGTGATGATCAGTAGGTGGAACACAGAGTGACATGTACATTAAAATAAAATATATTAAATACATGCAGAACTTCAGCTGAAAATAAGAGAGCCATGAACAAAAGTCACTGGGTATTCTAGTTGGTTATAGGTGGAGCAAACACAATGATTTATGAAACTAATCACGTTTGACAGAATTTGAATTAACTATATCCCTGAAATAGATTTCAATGTTGAACCTTACTACGTCAACTTTATATTTACCCTGAAATGTACAACAATTATTCAACCATTAATGCAAATACATTTTGAAATGGTAACATGAAACTTTTTTAAAAAATGTTGAATTAATATATCTCCTGTTTCATAGAATCTCTAAATCTTTTGTTTTTATTTTTATCCTTGGGAACATCAATTCACAGCATTTTGCATCTCCCTGAGTATCTCTCAGGCATCAACAACCAGACGTACAGTACGTTACATCACTAAAGCCAAGGGGAAGCCAAAGCCATTGGGACATGGTAGTTCCATTGGAGAAGCATTAGTGGACAGGATTTTGACAATTTGGCAGCTTTTCAGGGTAACTCTTCAACTACCAACTTTGTTCAGATCACTTTAACAACTCACTTGGATGGGACTGGAACTCCTAGCTTACCTTCACAACAACAAATTTACCACATCCTCACTGGAAGATGGAATCAAACAAAGGCACCTATGAAGGATGTGGGTGGAGGTTGAGGGCATGGAGAGGAGTGTAGGTGTGAAAAAGGCTTAAATAGCTGAGGGAGAGATGAGTATTAAAGAATTAAAGCATACAAGGTATAGGTTTAAAGGGGGAGAGGCTAAAATTTAATAGGAACCTGTGGGGCAACTTTTTCACCCAGAGGGTAATCTGTATATAGAATGAGTTTTCAGAGGATGTATATAGACAATATTTAAAAGACATTTGAACAAGTACATGGATAGGAAAGATTTAGAGGAATTTATGTGTCAGAAACAGGGAAATAGGATTAGTTCACAGGGCCTCCCTGGTCAGCATGGGCAAATTACATGAAAGAGGCCATGTCCATGCTCTTTGACTCTATGAGCAGACTCAAAGAGGGAGTGGGGTCAGTATGTCAATATACTTCCTTTCACTTTGAGTGTGTTAGAGTAAGACAAACAATGGAAGGAAATGTGTTTCTGAAAGGATTCTTCTATGTGGATAAAAGAAGATCATTCAGGAATGCAGCGTGACATCAGGCCTTCTCTATGTCACCACTTTAATTTTTGAATTGATAGCATCCATGAAAGAGGCTGGGAACAATTCATTCTACAGCAGATAAGCTAGTTCTAGCAAACAAGGCAGAGAAGGGTCTGAGAAATACAACAATAAGATGAAAAAATTGAGGTAATTTGGTAATGGGGGATGAGCATTAGGACAGCTGGAGGGAAGAACTCCCCACTCCTACCACGCCCTCAGCCTGCTCCCATAAAGGGATCTTGTACACTTTAGGTGAACAAATGCCTAATTCTGATCCTATGCCTTAATGGTCTTATGGTACTCTTCTGGAGCCAGGGAAGGTGACAGAATCAGAGAATGGGGTGAGAGGGATGGACCCTGGGGACAGCGACCCTTTGGGCTGTGAATATTGAATAAGGAAGTCAAAGCCTTATGACTGAAGCCTGGACTCTGAAGGCTGGAATCCTGTCCTGGAGTTGGATGATTGTCCATGTGAGGGTGGAAGGGAAGGAGGAAAGGGGCTTGCTTTGCTGTTGTTTTGTTGCTTGTTGTTCTGTGTTATTCTGCTGAACGTTGTGGTTATGTTATGTTGGTGACAAAATGTATAGAAACACCTGCAGGTTGTCCCCTGCACACTCTTAGTTTATGCTGGTCATTGACACAAATGGTGCATTTCACTGTGTGTTTTGATGTTCCTGTGATAAATAACTCTGAATCTACAAACGTAATTATGGGACACTCTGGTGGAAGTTCAGGCCCATAATTGGTCGACAGTTGGACAGATGTGAATAAGATATTGTAGGCAAGGAGGGATAGGAAGAAACGTGAAGGGAAGATGGGCCTGCAGGAATGTCCCAAAACAGCAGAGCTAGTCCGTTAACCGATGACAGTCCTTCCTTTCAGGACGGCTTCAAAGCAAGTGGTCATGTGTTTCCAGGCCTCAGCTGCATCAATGAACAGGGTGCGTGTAACATTAAAGCTTACTCTGCTATCTTCTGACACCACTGTGCACATCCTGCATTCTCTGTGCATGTCCTGTGCACCAAATAATTGAACTATATTTGCAGTAATGTGTTACAAAGGATGCCAAACTTCGATAAAATTCACTTGTGTTATGATACAGCAGAAAATTTGTATTCCTCTTCCTTATCCTCTTTATAAGTGTCCTTGAAAGAAAGAAAAAAAGAGGTTTTGAATGACAGAGTTCCAAAATGGTGCAATTATAGGTTTTACCCATAACTGCCAGTGCCCTCAGTGGGAAGGGTATGAAAAGAGACACAGGGTTCCTGGACTTTAAATGGCAGCACTTATTTAACAAAAATGCAATATTCCTACGAGGGCAGAATCACAAGGGTTACAATGCCACTAGCACAAGTTAAAGAGTTGTTCCCCTCGGATTTTGAATGTGAACTTCTAGCCATGGTGATGTCATAACTTAAGGCAGGCTTGCCTCTGGTTTGCATCAACTTATTTTGTTTGATATTAGCAAATCATTTGTAACACCCACTGAGATAAACTGAAGAGATTATAGGGCTGATGGCAGCACAGAGCAAGAGCTGGAACAGTAATAACAGTGATAATGCTGTAGAAACCGCAGGAAACCATCTCATAGTCTATTCCTTAACGGCATGAGAAAAAGTCACAGCTCATGGCTTATGAGGAATTGGATTATTTCTGCCATCACAGGCAAAGTCTTTCATGGCCTGCTATCTTCCTCGTTACCACAGTAATTACATTACTGTACAAAGATGAGGCAAGAAAAATTTAATAAAACACAGGGGCAGGCTGGAACTCTGTAAAACTTGCTAGCATCATCTTTGGATCATGCTGAAGAAAATATGTCTCCTGCAGTTCACTCTACACTTGGAGGAAAATAACCCACAACAGCGCAGGGTGAGGGCCTGGCTTGCTGAGTACTTCGACCATTTCTTGCTTTTATTTAACCCAAATTGTCAACAGTTTATCATCAGTCCATTTTTCCTCAATGCTTTTCTTGAAATGAAGGCTATGACCTTAACAATAAGTCTATTGTGACTTTGTGGGTAGTTGCTCAGGAAGTTAGCTTTCTTTCTCCATTGTCATGGCAACTATGATCCCCAGACCACTCTGCCACACACTTATTTATTATTATGTGTTATCAGAATTTAATTATAGCAGAATTGTGATTAAACTTCAAACCTCACTGTGAAATATCTTGCCTAATTGTAAGTTTGGACGTTGCTTTTATAAATGACAGGAAAGGAATTCCCAAAACGCCGGTTTGGGAATAGCATTGCCACCTAAGTCTGCTGTGTCCCCATAAAAGTTTCAAGTACACCCGCCAGGATCAGGAACAGCTTTTATTCTGCTGTATTAAAACTTCTGAATGATCATAATGAACTCTTGATCTCCAGATCCACTTCCACATGGCCCTAACACTTTATTTTCTACTGGCACTGCACCTTCTCTGTAACTATAACACCCTATCCTGCATTTTGTTTTATTTTCCCTTTGTACTATCTCAATGTACTGGTGTATATAATGATCAGTCTGGAAGGCATGCAAACAAACACTGTATCTTGGGACATAAGACAATAATAAACCAATTAGCAATTATTAATTGCGGTAAGTTTTGGAGCTGTCCAGTTTTATCATGCAGAAAGCAGATACATTCATGTCTCAAGATCAGTTCTGCAGTAAAATTAAGTTCTATTTATAAGGTGTGTGTGTGTGCTGTGTGTCAGACTTGAGTTGGTGAAACTGAGTTCAGCTTTCGTCTCATTGGTCAGTTCCCTGAAATGACATTGTAAAGTAACACAATTGGGAGAAATATACATAATTCACAACCACCAACATTGAGTTGTAGTCTCACTTCAAGAGGGTGATCTGACTTGATGACGTTGCTGTGTAAGGATTTTTATGTCCCATTCCCATTCTGATATGTCTATCCATGGCCTCCTCTACTGTCAAGATGAAGCCACACTCAGGTTGGAGGAACAACACCTTATATTCCGTCTGGGTAGCCTCCAACCTGATGACATGAACATTGACTTCTCAAACTTCCGTTAATGCCCCTCCTTCCCTTCTTACCCCATCTTTTATTTATTTATTATTTTCCCCTTTTTTTCCCTCTCTCTTTTTTCTCTCTCTGTCCCTCTCACAATAACTCCTTGCCTGCTCCCCATCTTCCTCTGATGCTCCTCTCCCCCTTTCTTTCTCCCTAGGCCTTCCGTCCCATGATCTTTTCCCTTCTCCAGCCTTGTATCCCTTTTCCCAATCAACTTTTCAGCTCTTAGCCTGCCTGTCTTCTCCTATCATTTTGGATCTCCCCCTCCTCCTCCCACTTTCAAATCTCTTACTATCTCTTCTTTCAGTTAGTCCTGACGAAGGGTCTCAGCCCGAAACGTCGACTGTGCTTCTTCCTATGGATGCTGCCTGGCCTGCTGCGTTCCACCAGCATTTTGTGTGTGTTGCTTGAAGTTCCAGCCTCTGCAGAATTCCTTGTGTTAAAGATTTTTAGCATGCTTTTGTGTTTAGGTTTTGGAGTTCAATAAAGTCTGTTATGGGTTTCATTAAACATAAAATGTCTCAATTCATTTTATTTGTGAAAACCTACATTAGTGACCCTGATGTGACAGGATGATTCCAGAGTTATTGAACATGTCAGCCAATGGAATCGCTTTGAAACTGATGGAGTTTTGGGAGCAAAATGGCATCACTTGGTTCATACAAGCGGAGGCCCAGTTCGCTCTGTGAGAAATCACCGGCAACAACGCTAAATTCTACAACATGGTAGCATTGCTCAGCAGTTCCATGGCTGCAAGAGTTGTGAGTCTGCTTGAGCATCTGTCTGAGTATGATAAATATCAATCTCTAAAAAGTCACCTTTTACAGACCATTAGTCTATCAGAGTCTGAGCACACCAAACAGCTGTTCTCCTTAGCTGGTCTCGATGATGGTAGGGCTTTGGAGCTAACAGACCACATGGTGTCCCACCTGGGAAATCACCATCCTTGCTTTATTTTTAAAGAACTCTTCATGTGGCAAACATCTGATCAAGTTCACATAGCTCTCATTAATGCACCCATGGGGGACCCATGAGAGCTTGCTAAAATGGCTAATAGTCTACGCTCAGCTAGGCAGCAGTGTATCATTCCTCCTCATTTCTCTACCTCAACAAGCCCAGTCAGCAAGGCCCCAAACACTAGGACATCCAAAGCTGTGAAACAGACGATGCCAGGCCTATGATTTTAACTAGGTTCACTTTAGTGCAAAGGCCAACCACCTTGCAGCTTTGACAGTGCCAGTGCATCAGGACATCAAAGGTTTCAGCTGCCAGGGTTGTCTACTATTCCCTATGGACACAACTTTCAGGGCAATGCTCCCTGTGTGACACAGATGTTCAAGTGAGGGTGCTGCCAGCATTGCCTGTTGAAGTGAAGGCAAAAAGTGATGAAACCTCACTGGAGGCCACTAATAGCAGCAGGATCCAGACTTATGAGTCACGATGGGAGATGTTCTGCTTCAGGGGCAACATTACACATGGGACTTTGTCCGGGCTAAAGTGGCTGAACCTCTGCTCGGTGCAGATTTCCTGTGTGCCCCAGGACTGTTGGTCAATCTTCAAGAACTGAAGGGCACCATGGCAGCCAACCATGTTACTGACCCAGAGGTCCAGGCTTACCGAACAGCAGCCATGGACCTGTGGATGGCTGACATTCAGTTTGGGGAAGTTGGGGTTTCTCTCCTATGCGATTTCTCACCTGGTCGCCCTCGCCCCATCACGCCCATAAACTGGAGGTGGACTTTGTTTGACTCCATACATGGCCTCTTGCAGAAGACCTCACAGAAACTGGCTGCACTAAGGTTCCTTTGGCACAGCCTCACAAAGGACGTATGTAATTGGACTGCAGCCTGTGTGGGATGCCAGCGAGCAAAAATTAACTGTCATGTTCAGGTGCCATTGGCACCTGTTGAGATCTCTGAGCAACGGTTTGACCATGTCAGTGTGGACCTTGTGGTCTTCTTCCTTTATCCCGCAGTTTCACGCATCTCCTTACCATGGTGGACCGTACAACCAACTGGCATTGCAAAGGGTCGCAAGTGTGACTTGGGCCTTCATCAGCATCTAGGTTACTCGGTTTAGCACCCCATGTGATATTTCCTCTGACTGCGGTCCACATTCCTTTCAAGCCTCTGGGCCCAGAACCTTGGCGTTAGAATACATCACACCATAATACATCAGGCACAGTTCAATTGCCTATGTGAACGGTTTCAGTGGTCCAATTGCCTATGCTGATTTGGTACACGGACAGGCATTAAGAGCACCAGGTGATTTCATTCCTGCTGCCACAACCCTGAGGTCAGCCTTTCAACAGTGTTCCGCCCTCCTCAGTAAATTCAATTCCTTTGTACCTATTCCTATTTCCCATCATAGTGTACAGCACTCCTGGGCTCCTGTTGACCTACATTCCACCTTGTTTGTTTTTGTCCACCATGATGCACACCAATATCCTCACAGATGGCCCATTCCATGCTTTGGAAATGGGAGAAAAGTCTTTTATCATAGATAAGAGGGGTAACCCTGAACGTATTTCGGCCTTAAGCCAGTCCACCAACGTTTGGAGTATTCCGCTGCCATGCTCCAGCTCCATAAAACCATAATACATAGGAACAGAATTTGACCATTCAGGCTATCAAGTCTGCGTCACCATTCTGTCATGGCTGATTTATTATCTCTCTCAATTTCATTCTCTTGGCTTCTCCCCATAACCTTTGACACTCTAATCAAGAGCCTATCAAACTCTGCTTTAAATATACCCAATGACTTGGCCTCAGCTGTCTGTGGCAATGAATCCACAGACTCACTAGACCCTGGCTAAAGAAATTCCTCCTCACCTCTGTTCTAAATCAACATCTCTCTGTTCCAGGGGCTCTCAACCTGGTGTTCAGTTACCCTTTGCTTAATGGTACAATAAAAGTTGTGAACGCCTGTTCTATTCTGAGGCTGTGTCCTCTGGTCCTAGACTTCCCCCAATACAGGAAATACATCCACTCTATCTAAGCCTTTCAATATTCAATAGGCTTCTCCTTCTTCTAAGCTCCAGCAAGTACAAGCCCAGAGTCATCACCCACTCCTCATACATTACCCTTTCATTCCTGTGAACCTCCTCTAGACCCTCTCCAATGCCAGCACATTTTTTTTCTTGGATCAGGGACTCACAATTCTCCTCCCCTGACTTAGAACATGCCTCCGTTATTCACCAGCCAGGGTCTTGTGCAACATCACACACCTGTCAGGGCTGGGGCACCGGGGAAAAGAAGCCTGTAGGATTCGTCATCCAGAGCAGGGAAAGAGGTGAGGATCATTTGTTCTTATTTGTTTATTTAGAGATACAGCACGATAACATGCTCTTTCAGCCCAATGAGCCTTCACCATCCAGTTACAGCCATGTGAACAATTAACCAACCAACCTGTACGTCTTTAGAATGAAGGAGGAAAATGGAAAACCCAAAGGAAACTAACATGGTTATGAGGAGAACATACAAACTCTTTACAGTCAGTGATGGAATTGAACCTTTTTCACTGTCATTGCTGTAGCATTACATGGCCTACTACACCACCCTGCTATGTGGTTGACCACCCACTGGCTGTTCCATCAGCTCAGGGTTCATCCAGACCTTTCTGGCTCCGACTGGACAACTAAGACAAGACCCCCTTGCATCTGCGTACCCCCCGCCACCTTTGCTTTACAGTTCACTCGCAGGGAACACCCAACACTTTCAATCAACTTTCACATGAAACTTGACAAAATAAACAAAGAGCAAAAACTAGTGATGGATAGGAGAAAAGGCGCAATGTTCCAGAGAAACCAAATCTTTACCAGAAAACCCAAGTGTGAAACCTACAGCACTTTTGTTGCCGGTTGCTTCATGGGTCCACCTCCCACCAGATGTTATCATTGCTCAGAGATGTTGCTTGGCAACCCAGCTGCAGCGTGGGCACAGCTGAAGGTCCTTGAGTCTGGGAGCCCGTGGGGTTGGTCTTGTCCACTATTGCACCAGGGAAATTTGGGCACCTCAGGCACAGGTATCCTGTACGGCATCAGCTAAGGGGCTGGTGATAGAGGAGGCGTCTGATCACCTGACAGATCATGTTTACCGTAAGACCATAAGACAAAGGAGCAGAAGTCGGCCATTCGGCTCATCGAGTCTGCTCCACGATTTTATCATGAGCTGATCCATTCTCCCATTTAGTCCCACTCCCCCGCCTTCTCACCATAACCTTTGATGCCCTGGCTACTCAGATACCTATCAATCTCTGCCTTAAATACACCCAATGACTTGGCCTCCACTGCTGCCCGTGGCAACAAATTCCACAGATTCACCACCCTCTGGTTAAAAAAATTTCTTTGCATCTCGGTTCTGAATGAGTGCCCTTCAATCCTTAATCATGCCCTCTCATACTAGACTCCCCCACCATGGGAAACAACTTTGCCACATCCACTCTGTCCATGCCTTTTAACATTCGAAATGTTTCTATGAGGTCCCCACTCATTCTTCTAAACTCCAAGGAGTACAGTGCAAGAGTGGTCAAACATTCTTCATATGTTAACCCAATCATTCCCAGAATCATTCAAGTGAATCTTCTCTGAACCCTCTCCAACATCAGCATGTCCTTTCTTAAATAAGCCCAAAACTGCCCACAGTTCTCCAAGTGAGGTCTCACCAGCGCCTTATAGAGCCTTAACATCACATCCCTGCCCCTATACTCTATTTCTCTAGAAATGAATGCCAACATTGCATTTGCCTTCTTCACCACCAACTCAACCTGGAAGTTAGCCTTAAGGGTATCCTGCACGAGGACTCCCAAGTCCCGTTGCATCTCAGAACTTTGAATTCTCTCCCCATTTAAATTATAGTCTGCCCGTTTATTTCTTCTGCCAAAGTGCAAAAGCATACACTTTCCAACATTGTATTTTATTTGCCACTTCTCTGCCCATTCTTCCAATCTATCCAAGTCTCTCTGCAGACCCTCTGTTTCCTCAGCACTACCAGCCCCTCCCACCTACCTTTGTATCATCAGCAAACTTAGCCACAAAGCTATCTATTCCATAATCCAAATCGTTGATGTACAATGTAAAAAGAAGCAGCCCCAACACGGACCTCTATGGAAAACCACTGGTAACCGGCAGCCAACCAGAATAGGATCCCTTTATTCCCACTCTCTTTCCTGCCAATCAGCCAACACTCTATCCATGTATGTAACTTTCCCATAATTCCGTGGGCTCTTATCTGTTTCGCAGCCTCATGTGCAGCACCTTGTCAAAGGCCTTCTGAAAATCAAAATACACAACATCCACAGCATCTCCCTTGTATAGCCTACTTGTAATTTCCTTGAACAGTTGCAATAGGTTTGTCAGGCAGGATTTTCTTTTAAAGAAACCATGCTGAGTTCTGCCTGTCTTGTTATATGCCTCCACATACTCTGTAACCTCATCCTTGACAATCGACTCCAACAACTTCCCAACCACCGATGTCAAACTAACGGGTCTATAATTTCCTTTTTGCTTCCTTGCCCCCTTCTTAAATAGCGGAGTGACATTTGCAATCCTCCAGTCCTCCGGAACCATGCCAGAATCAATTGACTTTTGAAAGATCATTGCTAATGCCTCCGCAATCTCCACTGCTATTTCCTTCAGAACACAAGGGTGTGGGAGATTTATCTACCCTTAGACTATTCAGCTTCCTGAGTACATTCTCTGTCATAATTGTGACTGTGCACACTTCTCTTCCCTGATACCCTTGAGTGTCCGGTATACTGCTGATGTCTTCCTCAGTGAAGACTGACGCAAAATTCTCGTTCAGTTCCTCTGCCATCTCCTTATCTCCCATTACAATTTCTCCAACATCGTTTTCTATTGGTCCTATTTCTACTCTCACCTGTCTTTTACTCTTTATATACTTGAAAAAGCTTCTAGTATCTATCTTTTTTGATATTATTTGCTAGCTTCCTTTCATTGTTCATCTTTTCCCTCTTAATGGCCTTCTTAGTTTCCTTTTGTAAGCTTTTAAAAACTTCCCAATCTTCTGTCTTCCCACTAATTTTTGCTTCCTTTTATGCCCTCTCCTTTGCTTTAACTTTGGCTTTGACTTCTTTTGTCAGCCATGGTTGCATCCTTTTTCCATTTAAAAATTTCTTCTTTTTTGGAATATATCTGTCTTGCACCGTCCTCACTTCTCGCATAAACTCCAGCCACTGCTTCTCTGCCATCCTTCCCACTAGTGTCCCTTTCCAGTCAACTTTGGCCAGTTCCTCTCTCATGCCACTGTAATTTCCTTTACTCCACTGAAATACTGACACATTAGACTTTGGCTTCTCGTTACTCCTTATGCTGCGTGCATTTAAGTATAACGCCTTAAGTCCAGTATTTGGTACTTTTTGCTTTGATTGCACTGCAACTTTATTGCACTGCAACTCATCCCAATGACTGTAAATTTGCCCCATCACCTGCCTGTCCTTCCTGACGTCTTTACTGCTCACAATCTTAGATTTATTTCTGTTTTCCCTCTCCTCTGCTCTATCATTCTGTTTCCCATCCCCCTGCCAAATTAGATTAAACCCTCCCTAACAGCTTTATTAAACTTTCCCACCAGGATATTGGTCACCTTCGGGTTCAGGTGTAACCCATCCTTTTTGAACAGGTCATACTTCCCCCAGAAGAGATCTCAATGATCCAAGAATCTGAAGCCCTGTCCCCTCCACCAGTCTCTCAGCCACGCATTCATCTGCCTGATCCTATTATTCTTGCCCTCACTAGCACATGGTACAGGTAGCAATCCTGAGATTCTACCCTGGATGTCCTGCTTCTCAGCTTCCTTCCTAATTCCCGGAGATCTCTCTTCAGGACCTCTTCCCTTTTCCTATCTATGTCATTGGTACCAACATGTACCAAGACAGCTGGCTGCTCGCCCTCTCCCTTCATATAACCATATAACCATATAACAATTACAGCACGGAAACAGGCCATATCGACCCTTCTAGTCTGTCGAACTCTTACCCTATCCTAGTCCCACCAACCTGCACTCAGCCCATAACCCTCCATTCCTTTCCTGTCCATATATGTATCCATTTTTACTTTAAACGACAGCATAGAACCTACCTCAACCACTTCTGCTGGAAGCTCATTCCACACAGCTACCACTCTCTAAGTAAAGAAGTTCCCCCTCATGTTACCTCTAAACTTTTGTCCTCTAACTCTCAACCCATGTCCTCTTGCTTGAATCTTCCCCACTCTCAATGGAAAAAGTCTAACTACATCAACTCTATCAATCCCCCTCATAATTTTAAACACCTCTATCAAGTCCCCCCTCAACCTTCTATGCTCCAAAGAATAAAGACTTAACTTGTTCAACTTTTCTCTGTAACTTAGGAGATGAAACCCAAGCAACATTTTAATAAACCTCCTCTGTACTCTCTCAATTTTATTGACACCTTTCCTATAATTCGGTGACCAGAACTGTACACAATACTCCAGATTTGGCCTTACCAATGCCTTATACAAATTCAACAATACATCCCAACTCCTATACTCTATGCTCTGATTAATAAAGGTCAGCAAACCAAAAGCTTTCTTCACTACCCTATTAACATGAGATTCCATCTTCAGGGAGCTATGCAACATTTTTCCTAGATCCCTCTGTTCTAAAGGATTCTTTAATGCCCTACCATTTACCATGTATGTCCTATTTTGATTAGTTCTACCAAAATGTAGCACCTCACATTTTTCTGCATTAAACTTCATCTGCCATCTTTCAGCCCACTCTTCTAACTGTCCTAAATCTCTCTGCAAGTTTTGAAAACCTACCTCATCATCCACAACACCACTATCTTAGTATCATCTGCATACTTACTAATCCAATTTACCACCCCATCATCCAGATCATTCATATATATTACAAACAACATTGGACCCAGTACAGATCCCTGAGGCACACCGCTACACGCTGTCCTTCAGTCTGACACACAGTTATCCACCACTACTCTTTGGCGTCTCCCATCTAGACAAGATGGTAAGACGAAGGTCATCGAGCTGCAGCTCCAGTTTCCTAACGCGGCCTCTGAGACCCTTAGGAGCTGCATCTCGATGCACCTGACGCAGATGTGGATGTCCGGGAGGCTGGGAGATGCCACTACCTCCCACATCCGGCACTGAGAACAACAAGCTGCCCTCACACTCATACTTTCCCCTCTCTTCAAATAACAGTGAAAAAAAATGAATAACCAAACCCTCTTCGCCTCACCCGTTTCCGCCTAAGCCCGTTTAGCCAAAGACCTTAATCCCTTCAATCTGCTCCCAGCTCACTCCACAGCCTGAAAACTCCACTGCCTGCTATATAAGGCTGTGTTTCTTTTAAATCTTCCTCACTTCACTCCCCGACGTCACACGCCTGCGCAGTCCTGCCTCTCTCGATGCTGATAAAAAAAACAAAAAATTCAAAAAAGGCTTCCTCCACACTCCTGCTCCAAATCCTCAGTCTTCCTTCTCCGAATTAAACCCAAATCAGGATCTGTGTCCTTTTAAATCTTCCTCGTTTCACTCCCCGATGCCACATGCCTGCACAGTCCTGCCCGTCTCGACGCCGATGAAAAAAACCGAAAGATTCAAAAAAGGCTTCCTCCACACTCCCGCTCCGAATCTTCAGTCTTCCTTCAGAATATTCAGGACCCGATCCGATACATCCCATACCCTGGCACCTGGGAGTCAACACACTATGCGGGTATCTCTATCAGGCTCACAGAATCTCTTGTCTGTTCCCCTGACTATGGAATCCCCTATGACTACCGCATTCCTCTCCTCCTTCCATCCCTCCTGCACAACAGCGCCAGGCTCAGTGCCAGAGACCCCAGTCACCGTGGCTGTCCCCAGTCAGGTCATCCCCCTCAACAGCATCCAAAATGAGATACTTGTTGCTGGGGGGCGCAGCCACAGGGGTGCTCTCCACTATCCGGGCATTTTCTTTCCCTCTCCTGATAGTCACCCAGTTTTCTGATCCCTGTAGCCTTGGGATGACTACCTTCCTGTAGCTTTTTACTTTCCCTAATAAGCAGTAGGTCATCAAGCTGCAGCTCCAGATCCCTAACACGGTCTCTGAGGAGCTGCATCTTGGTGCACCTGGCACAGATGTGGCCATCAGGAGGCTGGAGGTCTCCCAGGATTCCCACATCTGACACCCTGAACAAAGCACTAACCTTGCAGACATGCTACCTAATTCTACAGGAATGAAACAAGGAAAAATAAGTCTACTCACCCAATTACCTCACCAAACACACAAACTTTTTAAACCGTTAGCTCGTACTGTTAGCTGTGTGGGCCCTGCTGTTCCTCTGTCTGTACGGGCTGATTCGCCAAAGGGGAAAAAAAGGAGTTGGTGCCTCGCTCTCGCCTCTTCCCGTTACCACCTAAGCCCGTTGAGCCAAAGCCCTACACTCTGCTGCCACTCACTTCACTGCCTGCTCCAACCGCTACCTGCTGTATAGGATGGTCTCCTTTTTAAACTCTCCGTGCAGTCCTGTCTACGTCACAAGCCTGCGCAGTCTCATCCTTCTTGTACTCGAAGAAGTTTTTTTTAAAAAACTGCCTTCCTTCAGAATTTAGCTCTCACGCCGCCCTTCTTGTCCCAATCCAAAAAACAACCATTGGAAGTCCCTAGCACCCTGGTCTCCTCCTTCCTGTGGAGTGGTAACCCCTCAGTCCTGCTGGCCTACAGGATGGTGCACTGTGGAGCTGTGTCCTGTTTTACTCTCCTCACCACCTTAGAACCAAAGCATGTGTCTGTGATGAGGCTGTTTGAGTCTCTGGGAACACTTCAAAGACTGATAGCATGTAACCCACCATCAGGACTCAACTGCAGTGTCCAGGCTGGATTAATGAATTAAAACACAGGCAAGATAATCTGCAGAACACTGAGTCCCTGGTAACATCACCAGCATATCACCCATTCATTTCAGTATTGTGTATGTTTCTATTTTAGGCACCCTTGCTGAGCTCATTGAGGGCAGCAAATTCTGAAGACAGTCCCCTGCCACTGCAGGCCACTTGTCCTGTGCGTTTTGCCTGTGGTTGTGAGATCTATTTGCCTTTCACAATCAATGGATAGACTAGTGCCTGGGCTGTTGCCTGAACTAGAATTTTCATGGTCAAAGTTTAAAATTCAAAGTAAATTTATTATCAAAGTACATTTCTGTCACTGTATACAATCCTGAGATTCATTTTCTTGTGGGCATTCACAGAAATACAAAGAAGCACAAAAGAATCAAAGGAAAGCTACAAACTGCAAAAATGGACGAACCGGTGCTATCTGTAGATGTGCTCAATGATGGCGGGGCAGGGGGGTAGTGCTTTTCCTTTGATCGACTAGGCAGTATCCGTTATTTTTGTCAGCTTTTCCATTGATGGGCATTGGTGTTTCCGTTCCAGGGCAGGATATTCACAGCTTATGTAGAAGTTCACCAAAGTCAAAAGCTGACATTCGGAATATTTGCAAACTTCACAGAATGTAGAGGTGCTGCCTTGCCACCTTTGTAGTGGTACTTACATGGACACGTCCTCTGAAATGATAATACTGTGGAATTTAAAGTTCCCTCCACCTCCGGTCCCCTGGTGAGGACTGGCTCATGGACCTCCATTGTCGTTGACAGTGTGAGTGATTTGTACACTATGCTAGCTTTGTGTCCAATTGTACAGGTAACACTAGAATCAGCATCCTCTCCAATCGAACATCAACCGACACAGGACTGCCCCTTTTTGCTTTGACAACTTGCACTTCACCCATTGCTCCTTAGAATGGTGGACTCGGGCTTTAAGTAGAAGCTGAGCATTTGCTTCATATTCTGGCTGATTGCTCACCCACCCCAACTCAGAGATCTGTGTGTTCATCATCTGGTACCTGCTTTCTGCCAACATTTTCCTAATTTTCTGTCTAAATTAAAGATCTGAATTTCAAATTTTGCAACATAAATCCATGTGCAGAGAATGCACAGGCCTTGAGAACAAAGCAAAGCTTTAACCAAAAGGCTAAACTTGCTCCAACACAAGTGAATGGAGTCTACCTCAGCCTGTCAGGAAAGGAAGTCCTGTAGTCTGCAAGACAGTGCAGCTGTTCCCCATCTCCAAGGAAAGTCCCTTTCATTCAATTTGGCAGACCACAGCCACAAAAAAAATCTGTTAGTTAATTATTTGGGTGCAGATTCATTAATTTACTTTGATGCCTCACTGCTAACAGTACTCAGACTGTTAGTTAAACACTGGGGAACATTATAGTCAGAATCATATTTGCAATTAGATACACACAAGTCAAGAACTGAGAGTAGAGGATAGCTTACAGTGTACAGAGTAGCGCTGATGTCATCTCAACACACATCACAGGGTATGATGCGTAAACACAAAATACTCTGCAGATGCTGGGGTCAAAGCAACACGCACAGCACGCTGGAGGAACTCAGCAGATCGGGCAGCATTCATGGAAACGAACAGTCAACGTTTCAGGCCAAGACACTTCGTCAGGACTGGAAAACGAACAGTCAACGTTCTTGGGCCGAAACATTGACTGTTCGTTTCCACGGATACTGCCCAACCTGCTGAGTTCCTCCAGCGTGTTGTGCGTGTTACATGGTATGATTATAGCAAATTGCAACGCTAGATACATATTATTCACAGAGCCCTCTTACACAGAGCCGTTTGGCTCCCACAAATGTTGGGAATATGCCACATTATGTATGACTCAAATATTGTGAACACACAAGGGAGCAGTCACCTCTTAAGGCACAATAATCCATTGGATATTGGTCTTGCATTATGCAGCAATCACCTGAGGAGAAAGCTGTTTCAAATCCTTTTTCTCAAACATTTCAAAATCCAAAATAGCAATTGTCCATTTCCCTCAACAGATGCTGTCCTGCCCATTGAGTTCCACCAGCACTTTGTATGTTGATCCAAATCCCTTGTTTCTTTAAGAGGTCCCAGCAAGGAGAGAGATTGTTCTACATTTATCACCTTGCACTGAAACATCTCTTATGCCTCAGGTTTTCCATACAACATATTTTTAACATGTGTTTTCAAATGCCAAACAGTATCTGGGCCCTGAACCTTCCAAGCAATTGCCATAATTTATTGTGGTTATCTAACACTGCTGCCCTGACACTGAATGCTGATTAATGCAACTATTTTGCTACAATTACACAGAAAGATTAGCAGTATTTTAGAACATTAGTTCCTTCAGAAAATAATAATACTTTGGGATACAAATTAGGCTTTACATAAGCTGGATTCCATCATCTGAAAAATAGTCCATCTTGTAATTCCAGGCTGCACTCGTGGTTAAGAACAGGACTGACAAACCTCCTGGGTTTAATTTAAATCTCATTCCCATGTAAAAAAGAGTTTTTGAAAACTGCATGTGACAACTGTCAGCTCGTATCTATGCCATGCACTTGCACTTTAACTGAAAATAGTTAGGCATAATATGAAAGTTCTTTTAAAATAAAGAAAGCAGGAGGTACAGAATTAAGCACAAATATCCGAGAGAAGACTCCTGGGACAGAGACAAAGTGGAACCTGCGGGGCTGCTAAACCGAGAGTCATTATTCAGAGCATCAGTTTGCATTTTGACAGACACTCAGTATTAACCATTATCTCTACAATTTGAATTAGAGCAAATAAAGTATTTAATGTAACTCAATGTTTACCAATTCAGCTTTAACAGTTTAACTGCCATGTGATAGTTCATATCAAGGGTTGAAAATAAGCAACATTACCTCATAACAAATCTTTGCCCGTTCATCTGCCACCACATGAGATTTCGTATCTAACACATCATTCTTCACAACTTCCGCCATCTTCAATGGGACCCTACAACCGAACACTTCTTTACCTAACCCCAGTTCTCTGCTTTCCACAGGGATCACCACCTCCATGATTTTCTCGTCCATTTGTCCCTCCCTACTAATCTCCCTCCTGGCACTTATCCCTGCAAGCAGCCAAAGTGCTACACCTGCCCATTTACCTCCTCCCTCACCTTCATTCAGGGCCCCAAAGAGCCCTTCCAGGTGAGGAAACACTTCACCTGTGAATCTGTTATGGTTATCTATTGTATTTGGTGATTTGGTTATGGCTTCCTCTATATTGGTGAGACCCAACACCAACTGGGGGAACTAGTTTGTCAAGCAGCTTCCCTCCAGCTACCAAAAGCTTTATTTCATGAGGGCCAACCATTTTAATTCCTCTCTCTATTCCTGTTCCAACATGTCACTCCATAGCCTCTTCTACTGCTACAATGAGGCCACTTTCAGGTTGGAGGAGCAATAACTCAAATTCTGTCTAGGTAGCCTCCAACGTGATGCCATGAAGAATAATTTCTTCTGATAAAAGTGGCGTCACAGGTAGATAGGGTCGTAAAGAGAGCTATTGGTACATTGGTCTTTATTAATCAAAGTATTGAGTATAAGAGCTGGAATGTTATGATGAGGTTGTATAAGGCATTGGTGAGGCCGAATCTGGAGTATTCTGTTCAGTTTTGGTCACCAAATTACAGGAAGGATATAAATAAGGTTGAAAGAGTGCAGAGAAGGTTTACAAGGATGTTGCCAGGACTTGAGAAACTCAGTTACAGAGAAAGGTTGAATAGGTTAGGACTTTATTCCCTGGAGCGTAGAAGAATGAGGGGAGATTTGATAGAGGTATATAAAATTATGATGGGTATAGATAGAGTGAATGCAAGCAGGCTTTTTCCACTGAGGCAAGGGGAGAAAAAAAACAGAGGAAATGGGTTAAGGGTGAGGGGGGAGAAGTTTATAGGGAACATTGGGGGGGGGCTTCTTCACACAGAGAGTGGTGGGAGTATGGAATGAGCTGCCAGATGAGGTGGTAAATGCGGGTTCTTTTTTAACACTTAAGAATAAATTGGACAGATACATGGATGGGAGGTGTATGGAGGGATATGGTCCGTGTGCAGGTCAGTGGGACTAGGCAGAAAATGGTTTGGCACAGCCAAGAAGGGCCAAAAGGCCTGTTTCTGTGCTGTAGTTTCTATGGTTCTATAATTTTCCACCTCACTTCCCTTTTCTTCAATTCTCCACTCTGCCTCACATTTCCTGTCCTTAGAAAAATAGAGGGCTCTGGGTAGCCCTAGGTAATTTCTAAGGTAAGGACATGTTCGGCACAGCTTTGTGGGCCAAAAGGGCCTGTATTTTGCTGTAGGTTTTCTATGTTTCTAACTTGCCTCTCCCACCCACCCAATGCCCCTCCTCCTTCCCTTTCTCCTATGGTCCACCCTCCTCTCCTATCAGATTCCTTATTCTTCAGCCTTTTGCCTTTTACACCTATCACCTCCCAGTTTCTTACTTCATCACCCCCGCCAACCTGGCTTTACCTATCGCCTTCTAGCTTGTCCTCCTTCCTCTTCCCCCACCTTCTAATTCTGGCACCCCCCCCCCACCCCTTTCCAGTCCTGATGAAGACTCTCAGCCTGAAACATTGATGATTTATTCATTTCCATAGTTACTGCCTGATCCACTGCGTTCCTTCAGCAATTTATGAGTATTGCTGTGGATAGCCACTATCTGCATAATCTCTGATGTTTGTGCTTTTCTACATTACTTTAGCTAATGGCTGCTTGTCGGGATGACCAATTTAAAACAGAAATCTGAAGATGTGTAAGGATGAAAATTTTCAGTCAATTTGCCTGCGTCAGAAAGTTTTGGATTGGAGTCTTTCTGTAATCTTGAATTCTGGAGTGACAGGATGTCTCTGTGTAACATTGAAGAAGGTCTAGCGTGACACATCTCTTCAGTGTTGAGACAGGGTCACATTGTCAGAGGTGCTGTCTCTCAGGTGAGATTTTAGAGTGCACATAAAAGATCCCATAACAGAATTTTAAAAGGCTCTGGGTAAATATATGTAGAAATTAACTTGGAAATGATTTAGTACATTTTTCAATTAACGTTGAATTCAAATGTTTCCTGAGCAGCCTCAGGTATTGGGAAAATGATTAGGGCTCTCACATTCCTACTGTGAGCCACAGTGGGAGCGCTTTGGCAGTAGGAGAATCCGATGCTTCTTTGCAGTGACTCACTCTGCTGTTATCGACAGTCACAGCTGGAGCATTTAGCCGAGCATTCACCATCATTCTCAGCCCACTCTCTGGCCTGTTTCCCTGCCTCCCCTTCTCTTCTTGTTGTTTTCTTCCACTCACGGCTTCCTCCAGCCGACAGGACATTTAGGGATTTTCCACAGTTGCTGTCAGTGTGTCTGTGTGATCAGCCTACGTGAGCCCGAGCCAAAGCCTGGCTCTGCAGACCTTCCTCCTCTGTGAAGGAGCTGCTCCCTCCATCTGGCCCATGCTCCAGAAAGCTGGTATAAAATTAATTGATTGCTTCCAGCAGCGCAGGGGAGGGGATGTCACAGCCTAATCTACTATTATTTTCTTCACTGCTTTTTCTACCATATCTCAGACTGTGTCACACAGCCCACAGATTAAAAGCCAGATGGACACAATACCCTGGTGTGTCTCCTAACAATAAACAATGACCCAACTTACCAGGTGCAAGAGAGAAGTACAAACTGCACCATCATCCCTCCTTTGTTGAACCACCTTAGCTCCCCTTCCCAGACATACTAAACAGCAGAAGGGAATGCATTATAAAATGTCAAAGTTATCGAGGCAAAGGGTAGATGGAGTCTGTGCCATAGGGTGGGGATGCCCAGTACTAGAGTGAATAGGTTTAACCTTGGAAGGGGAAACCTTGAAGGAAGTTTCCAAGGCCAAGAGTGGAGGGTGCCTGGAACGGGCTGCTGAAGGCAGACATGATTGTGGTGTTTACAAGCAGGAAATGTAGGAATATGGGTCATGTGCAGGTAGGTGGGATGGGCTGGGATAGGCATCATGATGATGGGCTGAAGAACCTGTTCTTGGTTCGGATTAAGATTCAGATTTATTTATCACGTGTCTATCAAAACACGCCTCTCAAAGTCCAACCTTATGTCCCCGTCATGAGAGGTGGAAACGGGCAAGGCCAGCCAACTTTGCTCTGGTGAAGCTGTGCAGGCCCATCCCTGTACAGTGGCTGCAATGGATTGCAGAAGCATTGAGGAACTCCAACCATACCATCGACTTCAGAGGATGATGCAGACGGGAGATCATTCATGGCCTCTGCCCCACTTCGGAGCTAAGACCCAAATAAGGAAGTAAGTACATTGAAACATACAGTATATGGCACTAACAATCAATATACCCAGGGATATACTAGGGGGTGGGGGGCAGCCCACAAGTGTCACCACACACTTCGGCGCCAACATAGAGTGCACACCTTGCTGGGCAGAAGAGCACAGAAAAGGTTGGGGGTGTTATGGATAGTGTGGAGGGCTGTCAGAGGTTACAGTGGGATGTTGATAGGATGCAAAACTGGGCTGAGAAGTGACAGATGGAGCCCAACCCAGATAAGTGTGAGGTGGTTCATTTTGGTAGGTCAAATATGATGGCAGAATATAGTATTAATGTTAAGACTCTTGGCAGTGTGGAGGATCAGAGGGATCTTGGGGTCCGAGTCCATAGGATGCTCAAAGCTGCTGTGCAGGTTGATTCTGCGGTTAAGAAGGCATAAGGTGTATTGGCCTTCATCAACCGTGGGACTGAGTTCAAGAGTTGAGAGGCAATGTTACAGCTATATAGGACCCTGGTCAGACCCCACTTGGAGTACTGTGCTCGCTACAGGAAGGATGTGGAAACCATAGAAAGGGTGCAGGGGAGATTTACAATGATGGATTGGGGAGCATGCCTTATGAGAATAGGTTGAGTGAACTCGGCCTTTTCTTTTTGGAGCGATGGAGGATGAGAGGTGACCTGATAGAGGTGTACAAGGAGATGAGAGGCATTGATCGTGTGGATAGTCAGAGGCTTTTTCCCAGGGCTGAAATGGCTAGCACAAGAGTGCACAGTTTTAAGGTGCTTGGAAGTAGCTACAGAGGAGATGTCAGAGGTAAGTATTTTTACCAGAGAGTGGTGAGTGCGTGGAATGGGCTGCCGGCGACAGTGGTGGAGGCAGATACGATAGGGTCTTTTAAGAGACTCCTAGATAGGTACATGGAGCTTCGAAAATAGAGGGCTATGTGTAACCCTAGGTAATTTCTTAAGTAAGTACATGTTTGGCACAGCATTGTGGGCTAAAGGGCCTGTATTGTGCTGCGGGTTTTCTAACAAAACAGAACATAACCAAGTGACAAAATACTACCAACAAAGTGAGCCCGGTTCCCTTCTCCCACCCACTCATCCTGAGCTGCACTGTACGTTGATTGAATGTGCCAATAGGTTTTGATAACTCTGAGTTACAGGGACCCCAAGAGACAGGCAGGTGCCATGAATAAACATCACTGAGGCTCGAACCCATTCGACCTGTAAAGCTAAGGGATCCCAGAGCCCCAGAACAGCTTGTGAGGCTGCGCTTATTTATATTTTAAAACTGCACGCTCCAAACTTCTTCAAATGTGCATGTTAATTATATAACTAATATTATTCAGCTTCTTAAGTAATTATCACACCCCATCGGATTATCAATAATTTACATTTGCTTATGCATCTATGCATCCTCCAGGACATCAGTGGAAAGGACTTGAAATTTACAGCAAATCAGGCAGAATGCTACTGAACAAATTAAACCTTACAGGAACTTTAACTGTACTGGAATAAGAAATGAGAAGACATCTCCGGTCCCATGTCTGTTAACAACACAGGTTACAGCATGTATACATTCAGTGGCCACATTATTAGGTAACCGGTACACCTGTTTGTTTATGCAAATATCTAATCAGCCAATCATGTGGTAGCAACTCAATGCATAACAACATGCAGACATGGTCAAGATGTTCAGTCGTCAAAAACCTCAGAACAGGGAAGACAAGTGATCTAAGTGACTTTGACCGTGGAGTGACGGAGTAGTTTAAGTATCTCAGGGGCTGCGGATCTCCTGGGATTTCGATGCACATCAGTCTCTAGAGTTTACAGAGGATGGTGCAAAAAATTTTAAAGTACCTGGTAAGCGGCAGTTCCATGGACAAAAATGCCTTGTTCATGAGAGAGGTCAGAGGGGAATGACCAGCTGGTTCATAATGGGAGGAAGATGACAGTAATTTAATTCAGTGACAGTAATTCAATGTGTCACAATAGTGGTGTGCAGAAGAGCATCTCTGACAATGCAACACGTTAGTCTTGAAGAGGACGGGCAACAGCAGCAGAACAGCAGGAACATACATTCAGAGGCTACGTTATTAGACACAGGGGGTACCTAATACAGTGGCCACTGAGTGCATATCTGTACGATCCTTCGACGTGAGCACCATAGACACAGACTTTTCCATGCGGATTAATACACTACAGTATTCTGAACACTGCTCTACTGTAAATACTCACAGAATGAATTTCCATCTTTACTGATTTTTGGCAGTGTTTAATCATCTTCCTAAAATAGAAACATAGAAACATAGAAAATAGGTGCAGGAGTAGGCCATTCGGCCCTTTGAGCCTGCACCGCCATTTATTATGATCATGGCTGATCATCCAACTCAGAACCCTGCACCAGCCTTCCCTCCATACCCCCTGACCCCCGTAGCCACAAGGGCCATATCTAACTCCCTCTTAAATATAGCCAATGAACTGGCCTCAACTGTTTCCTGTGGCAGAGAATTCCACAGATTCACCACTCTCTGTGTGAAGAAGTTTTTCCTAATCTCGGTCCTAAAAGGCTTCCCCTTTATCCTCAAACTGTAACCCCTCGTTCTGGACTTCCCCAACATCGGGAACAATCTTCCTGCATCTAGCCTGTCCAATCCCTTTAGGATTTTATACGTTTCAATCAGATTCCCCCTCAATCTTCTAAATTCCAACGAGTATAAGCCTAGTTCATCCAGTCTTTCATCATATGAAAGTCCTGCCATCCCAGGAATCAATCTGGTGAACCTTCTTTGTACTCCCTCTATGGCAAGGATGTCTTTCCTCAGATTAGGGGACCAAAACTGCACACAATACTCCAGATGTGATCTCACCAAGGCCTTGTACAACTGCAGTAGTACCTCCCTGCTCCTGTACTCGAATCCTCTCGCTATAAATGCCAGCATACCATTCACCCTTTTCACCGCCTGCTGTACCTGCATGCCCACTTTCAATGACTGGTGTATAATGACACCCAGGTCTCGTTGCACCTCCCCTTTTCCTAATCGGCCACCATTCAGATAATAATCTGTTTTCCTATTTTTGCCACCAAAGTAGATAACTTCACATTTATCCACATTAAATTGCATCTGTCATGAATTTGCCCACTCACCCAACCTATCCAAGTCACCCTGCATCCTCTTAGCATCCTCCTCACAGTTAACACTGCCGCCCAGCTTCGTGTCATCCGCAAACTTGGAGATGCTGCATTTAATTCCCTCATCCAAGTCATTAATATATATTGTAAACAACTGGGGTCCCAGCACTGAGCCTTGTGGTACCCCACTAGTCACTGCCTGCCATCCTGAAAAGGTCCCGTTTATTCCCACTCTTTGCTTCCTGTCTGCTAACCAATTCTCTTTCCACATCAATACCTTACCCCCAATACCGTGTGCTTTAAGTTTGCACACTAATCTCCTGTGTGGGACCTTGTCAAAAGCCTTTTGAAAATCCAAATATACCACATCCACTGGTTCTCCCCTATCCACTCTACTAGTTACATCCTCAAAAAATTCTATGAGATTCGTCAGACATGATTTTCCTTTCACAAATCCATGCTGACTTTGTCCGATGATTTCACTGCTTTCCAAATGTGCTGTTATCACATTTTTGATAACTGACTCCAGCAGTTTCCCCACCACCGACATTAGGCTAACCAGTCTATAATTCCCCGGTTTCTCTCTCCCTCCTTTTTTAAAAAGTGGAGTTACATTAGCCACCCTCCAATCCTCAGGAACTAGTCCAGAATCTAACGAGCTTTGAAAAATTATCACTAATGCATCCACTATTTCTTGGGCTACTTCCTTAAGCACTCTGGGATCCAACAAACAGTTAAAAACATAAAATGCTGCAAATACACAGCAAGTCAAGGCTGTATCTGTGGAGAGAGATTCCCTTTTTAGGTTAAAAATCAACACAGCGGTATCACAGGGGAGCAGGATCCCTCTATACAATGATCACGCTGACTTGGACAGAAAATGGCGTTTTTTTTTCATGATATTGTCTAAGTTATTGCCAACTCCATCAGCCACACTGTCTTGCCAGCAATTTCCCGGTACAGCTAGGGATGAGTGATAAATGGCCAATTCCCTGAAACACTTCCAATAAATAGAAAATGTCAATACATTTCTAATGAAAGTCTTCATTGTACCTATGCACATACTGCTGGCTTAGGTTTTGAGATCCTGTCACCATGACTTGCTATATATCTCAAAATAAATTTAGAGAGTTAATTGTAGTTGCGTTGGTATGCTGAAACAGCTATAACGGTTTTTTGATCACTGTCCTTGCTCTTTATGGATCTTCTGCGCCATCAACTGGCAGAGATAGAAACTGCATCTCTCTCTGGATTCACGAGCCACAATCTGCTGGAGGAACTCAGTGGGCTGAGCAAAATCAGTAGAAGGGAATGATTTGATAATGCTTCTGTTGAAACCCTGTATAGAACTGAGACTGGGGAGGGAAGATAGTCTATATGATGAAGGTTTTGATCTGATACACTGAAGATTCTTTTTCCACCCAATAGATGCTTCTCAATCCACTGTTCTTACAGTCGATTGTGTTGCTCCAGATTCCAGTATTTGTGTCTCTTGTGTCTCTCAGGATTGGAGTCCTCTGAAAACACATTTTGTTAATATTGGTGTCAGCGATCCAGAGTAATACTGGACTGAGCAGCTTTTTGCTTTCTGATTTCTGAACAGAGTTCTTATTCACAAATTCAGATAATTAATTCATTCAGTAATTCCCAAAGTGGTGATCACAATGCTCCCCAGTTATCTGAACATTGATTAGTGCATATTATACGCAACATCATAACAGGGGCAGCAAGACATTTGCCACAGGTGACCAGATACCATGGAGATACAAGAGACTTGAGCAACATTCTCTCCGTTTTTTTTTACGGCTGCTCAGACCAACCATTGCTCTGAGCAGGAAGTTTTTACATTGGCCTGAAAACTGTGTGGCACTTTAATAAAACATCTTATAAAAGAAAGCTGCACAGCAACGAAGGCTATGTGCATGGGAGCATTGCAGTTACTGTGTGGCCACACACCCGCACAGTTTAGAGGGAACAGTGGACTGCCGATGCTGGAATCTAAAGCAACACACAAGATGCTGGATGAACACAGCTGATCAGGCAGCATCTGTGGAGGGAAATATATAGTCAATGTCTTGGGTCAAGTCTCTTCATCTGGACCAAAGAAGTAGAAGGGAGATAGCCAGTATAAAGAGGTGGGGCAAACGACTGGTGGATCCGGTTGGAAAGAAGTGAGAGGCAGATGGAGCAAGAAAAGCTGGAAATAGTGACAGAGGCTGGGAAGGTGATAGGTCAAGACACCAAGGTGCTGCAGACGATGGAATCTGATGAGAAAAGAAGGTGAGCATGGAACTAAATAAGCGAAGAGGAGAGGGAGGATGGAAACAGAGGGAGGAGTGGAATCCAATCGGAAGAGTGTAGATGGATGGTAGGATGGAAGAGGGGGAAAGCTGAGTTATTGGACATAGGGATGGATATAGGAGGAAATGAATAGATCAGGATGAGAGAGAAAAGGGACAGAGGGGGAGCAGATATATTACCATGTTCCCGTCAGTTAACATTTTATAAAAATGTGATAGCTTCTCAGTTGGTTTAGTGTAACTAGATTTTATTTTAAAATTTTGAACTAAATTTGAATTGTTAATCTTTTATGGAACTTGAAGTTTCCTTCACTTGAATTACTGGTGACATAGTACAAGAGCAGTGATGCATTGTATTCTTGTGTTATATAACTGGTCACATAGGAATACATTGATATTTCTCAGAATCCTTCATATCACTATCAGTATGAAGATCGCAGGTTAAGATTTTTTTAATGTAATAGCCTCATTTGTGCAGGCCTGATATACAAAGTTATGATATACTCTGGTCTTTGAATTGTTTCTTTTGAATCAATAAGTGAACACAAGATAAAATAGATGTGGTGTTTGTCCTAGACAAAAATGAGAGATTATGTGTTTATGTGAAATCAACCAAACACATTGTTACCGTCAGACTCTATGTGCCACAAACTTGACCATGACATCTTTTGTTCAGATCATTCATTAAAAGGTTTACTTTGATGAAACAACCTGCTCACTCCAAAAGTAGCAACTTTGCAGATGTGGCTGTCTATTATCAAGATGCACTGGCTTCCTGTGAACCATCTAAAAAAAAAATTCCATGGCATAGCATTCACTGTTTGTACCATACATGCTTTTCTCAGACAACTGCCAAATCAAGGAAATGGAGCTGACCAAAGGACACAATTACAGAAGGGTTGATCTAAAGGTACCAAGCACCCCAGCTGTGTGGTACTTTCCAATTTAAGAGCTCTCCGAACTCAAACTAACTCATGTCTTCAAGAAGCTGCAGTCTACTGTTGACACCTTTAGGTTTTGGAACATTCTAGGATAATTCCATTTGCTGGTCATCTGGTCCTGTCCAAGTCAGGTCTCCCCAGTACAAATCTCCTCAAGTAAACCTTCTTCAAGCTGGTGTTTGTCTTCCACTGGTACTCTGGGCCTCTCTGACCGAGATGACCAGCCTGAATCACATCAAGAGCTGCTCAGAAAATGCTTCCACAGACACTCACACCCACACACAAATAAAGGTTAAACATACTCTTAAATTCTTTATAAAACAGTTGCTAAAATGTAAAATATTTTGAAAAACTGAAAATAAGTAAAACCTTTAAAATGCATTTAAATAAACTCCCTTTCTAGGCAAAAGAATTATCTTCTTCCTCACAGTCATTCTTCTCCATTCCAATGTTCAAAGTTCAAAGTAAATTTATTAGCAAAGTATGTAAATGTCACTTCTGTGTGGACTGCAATGTTCCGACAAGAACTGTCCTTTGTTATTCAAATAACAAGCCATGGGTGACAAAGGACATTAAGGACATCCTGAATGCTAAAAAGAGGGCGGTTAGAGATGGAAATAGGGAGGAGCTGAGGGCAATACAGAGGGACCTGAAAGCCAGGATCAGGGATGCTAAAGACAGGTACAGGAGGAAGCTTGAGTGGAAACTCCAGCAGAACCACATGAGAGAGGTCTGGAGGGCGATGAGGACCATCACTGGGTTTCGGCAAACTAGCAACAGAGGAGCTGAAGGCAGTGTGGACAGGGCCAACGAACTTAACCTGTTCTTTAACAGATTTGACATTGTGACCCCTGCCCATCCCCCACATGAGCCATCTGTTGTTGGCCCCCAACCAACACATATTCCACTCTCCTCTCCTACCCCTCCTCACAGTCCCCCACCCTGCTGTCATGACTATACCCCTCCCCCACACGAAACCACCACGGTGGGCTTCATGGTTGAACAGGTGAGAAGTCAGCTGAAACGTCTCAACCCAAGCAAGGCTGCAGGACCGGATGGTGTCCGTACCAGGGTGCTCAAAGTCTGTGCCCCTCAGCTATGTGGAGTACTTCGCCATGTATTCAACATGAGCCTGAGGCTCCGGAGGGTTCCTGTACTGTGGAAGACGTCCTGTCTCGTCCCTGCGCCGAAGACGCCGCGCCCCAGTGGCCTCAATGACTACAGATTGATGGCATTGACCTCCCACAACATGAAGACCCTGGAGAGACTTGTTCTGGAGCTGCTCCAGCCTATGGTCAGGCCACACTTAGATCTCCTCCAGTTCACCTACCAGCCCCGACTAGGAGTTGAGGATGCCATCGTCTACCTGCTGAACCATGTCTACGCCCACCTGGACAAGCCAGCGACTACTGTGAGGGTCATGTTTTTTGACTTCTCCAGTGCGTTTAACACCACCTGCCCTGCTCTGCTGGGGGAGAAGCTGACAGCGATGCAGGTGGATGCTTCCCTGGTATCATGGATTCTTGATTACCTGACTGGCAGACCACAGTACGTGTGCTTGCAACACTGTGTGTCCGACAGAGTGATCAGCAGCACTGGGGCTCCACAGGGGACTGTCTTGTCTTCCTTTCTCTTCACCATTTACACCTCGGACTTCAACTACTGCACAGAGTCTTGTCATCTTCAGAAGTTTTCGGATGACTCTGCCATAGTTGGATGCATCAGCAATGGAGATGAGGCTGAGTACAGGGCTATGGTAGGAAACTTTGTCACATGGTGTGAGCAGAATTATCTGCAGCTTAATGTGAAAAAGACTAAGGAGCTGGTGGTAGACCTGAGGAGAGCTAAGGTACCGGTGACCCCTGTTTCCATCCAGGGGGTCAGTGTGGACATGGTGGAGGATTACAAATACCTGGGGATACGAATTGACAATAAACTGGACTGGACTAAGAACACTGAGGCTGTTTACAAGAAGGGTCAGAGCCGTCTCTATTTCCTGAGGAGACTGAGGTCCTTTAACATCTGCCAGACGGTGCTGAGGATGTTCTACAAGTCTGTGGCGGCCAGCGCGATCATGTTTGCTGTTGTGTGCTGGGGCAGCAGGCTAAGGGTAGCAGACACCAACAGAATCAACAAACTCATTCGTAAAGCCAGTGATATTGTAGGGATGGAACTAGACTCTCTGACGGTGGTGTCTGAAAAGAGAATGCTGTCTAAATTGCATGCCATCTTGGTCAATGTTTCCCATCCATTACATAATGTACTGGGTGGGCACAGGAGTACATTCAGCCAGAGACTCATTCCTCCGAGATGCAGCACAGAGCGTCATAGGAAGTCATTCCTGCCTGTGGCTATCAAACTTTACAACTCCTCCCGTGGAGGGTCAGACACCCTGAGCCGATAGGCTGGTCCTGGACTTATTTCATAGTTTACTGGCATAATTTACATATTACTATTTAACTATTTATTACTATTTTTCTATTAGTATTTATTATTTATGGTGCAACTGTAACGAAAACCAATTTCCCCCAGGATCAATAAAGTATGACTATGGCTATGACTATGACTATACTACCTTGGGACTCATCGTCTTGCAGACACTCACAATAAAAACAAAGGAATACAATAGAAAAAAAAGACTACACACCAACAAACAAACAATGTGCAAAAGAAGACAAACTGCAAATGCAAATACTAAATAAGTTAATTAATTAATTAATACTGAGCACAGGGGTTATATATGGTTAGCAGGCAGTCATCTTCATGAGTTGACGAGTTTCTGAAAGTGAGTCCATACGTTATGGAATCAGTTTAGAGTTGAGGTGAGTGAAGTTATCCATTCTGGTTCAAAAGCCTAATAGGTGAATGGTAATAACTGTTCCTGAACCTTGTGGTGTGGGACCTAAGGCTATTATGTGGACAATTGCTTTCACAGGTCATAACAGGTACAGGAATAATAGAGACTTTTGCCAAAAATCTAGAGAAGTGATAGATAGGCGTGTGGAAGTGTCTCTGCATTCTCTGAGGATCCCTACCTTGGAGCACAATTAGGAATTGCCTGGAGATCAAATGGGAGGAAGCTTGTGGCTTCCACATTTGTGTCAGAGGTTAGGATTCCAGCTGCTGTAGTGGAGGGAAATGACAATAGTTCCATGAACAACTCCAGTAAATTTTGTAAGAAGATCAGATCTTTCATTTGAAATAATCCCAAAATGTTTAAAATCTGGCAGCATAAAACATCAATGAAGAATTTGCCAACTCTGCATGGAAGGACCTGATTAATTACTCAAATGTACAAAACAGAACATCATTTATATCCGCTCCCAGTTCCCCAAGGTTCTTTATGACACCATGAATCCAACTCCTTGAATATTGCTATTTTATAATATCCTAGACAAGTGGGACAATACGCCAATCTTGAGGCCCTCCATTGGTCAGGGTCAACCATAGATGTTGCATCCTGGTTCTGTAACCAGTATGCAAGCCAGGGCAGTATGATATGTAGAGCAAGCTGATGCCATTCCACAGTCTCTCCTTCTCCATGCAGCTGAAGAATCCAAAGGAATAGCAGAGATGGACACCGTTTGGCACCAGTGATGTTGCAGGAGTTGCCAGTCAGCATTGAACTCAAAATAGAACTCCCTCAGGGCTTCCAGCTCTGAATTTTCCCTTTGGGGTTTACTCCCAATACCTTCCCCATGAGAGGGAATAGCTGCAAGGCAGCAGAGGTGTGAGATCAGAATTTTATTTCTCCGAGGTGAGCTGCCAACCACAGTTGGCAAGCCCCATCTGTCTGTAGCGACTGGCTTTAAGGCACCAGTAACACACATTTGCACCTTTCTCTGTCAGTTGAAACAGGTCCACTGGGCTTAGTAGCTAAGCCACACATAAAGGCCAGGAGCTGTCTTGGTCATCAGGGGCTATTTGAAATGCACACCATTGGGAGGATTTAATAGATAGTGGGAGATAATTCCCACTATCCAACCATGCCCCCCTCCTTCCAGGCTATGACAAACTTAAGAAACCATGAACCATAATACACACAAATTCAAGATGATGTATCAAATACCTATATATCTAAAGTGGCATGGTAATCCTATGCTAACCAAAGAACTTAACTCTGACATGAACTTTGGAATGCATGAGAAAGGCTATATATAAGTCTGCCTTAGGGATTCCAGCTCTAGATTTTTCCTTCAGGGTTTACTCCCAAAGCCTTCCCCATAAGTGGGTCTAGCCTCAAACAAAATAGAATGTGTCAATTACTCTTAAAAGAACAATGGCAACAGTTGGGGCATTTGAAGTACTTTGTTTTGCTTCAGATAATAGAAATGCTGTGGTCCTCATGTAATTAAAAAAACGTTTTCTCTTCCTGTGAATTATTGAATAAAACTAACCAGACACTTTGTTTCTATGTTACAAGCTGATTGAAGATTCCAAATTGCTCTTTTTTATTTCTCTGTCGACTGACACTTTAAGGGAGCAGGATGTCTTTTGTTGGCAGCATCTCATTATTTCTGTCTCTTTTGATGTGTTGGTACAAATGTTATTCTAATGAGGCTCAGAGAGAGACTCAAAAGAAGATTATGAGCAACACTGTGGGAGTAATTTTGGGGAGAGAAAAGGGTTCAGGGCAGTTCATCTGAAATTCAAAATTTATCAATACCAAGTGTTATGCTTTGTAAATTCAAGACATTAAACTAATTTAAAGGAAGACAGGGAAGTCCATGAATGAGGGTCTAACTTCGTAATTGCTTTAAGCAAGGCACACATGCATCATTTGGAAGCCTGATGACGTATGCAGTTCATGTATTTACACATATAACCTCAAATGAATTACTTAAATGAACAAGAATGCTTAATCTAACAATATAATTCAAATATTACTGAAATATGAAACACACAGCACCAAGGAAAAGGGAATTGAGAGGAAAGGCTGATGAAAAGAGAAGGCAGAAAGGAGAAAATGATGAACAGCAAGGCAACATTGGGAGTAGAGGAGCAAGAAACAAGTGATGGGTCTGAAAAAGAGGCTGTACTGTAGATATGATCTGACTTATTAAATTCAATGTTGAATCCAAAAGATTGAAATATGTCAAATCAAATCAAATCAAGTTTAATTATCACTCAAACCATGCATAGATACAGCTGAGACAGCGTTCCTCTGGGACCAATGTGTAAAATATTCAAAATAGCAAGCAAGTATTCAAAAATAGTGAGTAACATAATTCAAAATAATGAGCAAAGAAGCATATTCACTCGAAAACAAAAACATATATATGGTTCCACCCTGTCAGCAACAATGTCCAGCAACAATGATGGTACAGTTTCCTAGCCACAATCCAGCCTATCATTCTACTGCCTGAACACAGGAGGGCAGCAACGACTGGAGAGGCCAGGCTCCAGGCGAGCATGGACACTATGATGTAAACATTTCCATATCTCTCAGCTGGTCTGCAGCAGCAGGCAAGCCCGAGGCTTGAGGTACTCACTACAACCAAAGCTCCCAAGTTGTTGTCCCTCCGCCAGACAAGGGCAACAGGCCTGTGGCAACTTACATTATCACGGTCGAACAGAGTGAAATGACCAAGATATTCTCCCACAGTTACATTGTACCAACTTTAATGCTTACGAGTAGCGGGCACCAACACGGTCTGCAGCCAGGTCAGCTCTTCCATACCCAAATAATCTCCTCCAACACACCGGCGGGCTCCTCTAATATCCTGACTGGCTCCCTCAACAACCCAGCTGGCTCCTTCTCCACCATCCCAGCCTCCATCATCCCAGGCTACCCCTATGGTACCTCAGCCAGCACTCTCTTCAATATCCTAGCTGGCTTCTTCGACACCTTGGCCAGCTCCATTGCCAAAACCCGTCCAGCTACCCCGATCAACAAGCAGCGCACTGATGGAGTAGTGCAACTTGGAATAAAATTGGCCTTAGATTTACAAAGAGAAAAGCTCCTTTGGTTGTCCCCCAAGTGAGTGCTGCATTTGCACGAAGCACCATCTTACTACAAGTTCTCATTGGAAGATGAGGTGGTCTACTTTAGCTGACGTGTCAGAGCGGGAGTGGGATGGAGATCTACACTGACAGGCATGAAAGTTCAGGGTCATGTTTACAGGCTGGACTGAGGTACTGAACAGTGTTGTCACCTATTGCTTATTCTTGTTAAGATTATTCTCCCCTTCTGGTAACTTGTTTTTAATAAATCATTGCCACAAAACCAAACTGAACCCACCACAAATCTGTTCAAGGGAGAATTCATCAAAATCTGATGCAGCTATGATGCTGTTGGCACTACTTAATCATCTGGAGATGAAGCTCAGTTCAGACTTAACAACTAAGAAATAGGATTATCAGGCTTGAGGATGGTTCCAGTGATGGTTGCAGAGGTGTGTTGCGGGCTGCTTCCAAAATTTTGAAATATACTTCTTCTGGATTATTCTCACTGCAACCTGCAGCCTGTAATTTCCCTTTACGCAATGCACTAGCGACTTCACAATCTCCTGAAGGGCTCAGTGGACCTAATTCTCAAGCATGCAGATATGGCACCTTTAAGCAGGCAAAGGTATAGTGCCATGGTTGAAAAAGAGGGAGGAGGGGAGGATTGCAAGCTAGACTGAAACATCAAGGAGTGAAACTTCCTCTACCAGGATCTTACAGTAGAGTCTGAGAATACTGCAGCACACAAGCAGAAACTTCAGTCGATCTAGTCCATGCCAAACCATCAATCTGCCTAGGCCCATCAGCCTGCATCCGGACCATAGCCCTACATACCCCTCCCATCCATGTACCTATCCATATTTCTCTTAAATGTTGAAATCAACCCTGCATCTATCACTTGCCTTGGTAGATTGTTCAACACTTTCACCATTCTCTGAATGAAGAAGCTCCCCCTCATGTTCCCCTTAAACATTTTATATTTCACCTTTCCCTCTTAACCCAGGACCTCTAGTTATAGTCTTACACAACGTTAATGGAAAAAACCTATTTGCAATTATCTTATCTATACCTCATAATTTTGTATAATTCTATCAAGTCTCCCCCCCAACCTAATACTATGTTCCAGGGAATAAAGTCCTGGCCTATGCAACTCAAATCCTCAAGTCCTAGTAACATCCTTGTAAATGTTCTCTGCACTAATTCAATCTTAATTACATCTTTCCTCTAGATAAGTGACCAAAACTGCACATAATACTCCAAATTAGTCCCTGATATTTCTGCACTTGGCTTCCACAGGGTTCAAGGGAACACCCTGCTAGGCCCTAGGGAATTATTCACCCTAATTTGCCTCAAGGTGCAAACATGTCCTCTTCTGTAATCTGTATCGGGTCCATGACCTCACTGCTGCATTTCCTCGTATCTATGGATTCTGTGTCCATCTCCCACGTAAATACAGATGCAAAAAATCCATTTGACATCTCCCCCATCTCTTTCCACTTCCCACATAGATTACCATTCTGATGTTCCAGAGGACCAATTTTGCTATTCCCTTGCTATCCTTTTGCTTTTAATATGTCTGTAGAAGCACTTACAATTCTCCTTCACCTTGTCTGCTAGAACAACATTATGTCTTCATTTAGTCCTCCTGATTTCCTTTTTAGGCATTCTCCTGCATTTCTTATACTCTTCAAGTACGTCATTTGTTCCTACCTACCTATACCTGCTATGTGCCTCCTTTTTCTTAACCAGAGCCTCAATATCACTTGAAAACTGATATGTCTATCCACGGCCTCCTCTACTGTAAAGATGAAGCCAAACTCACGTTGGAGGAACAACACCTTATATCCTGTCTGGGTAGCCTCCAACCTGATGGCATGAACATTGACTTCTCAAACTTCAGCTAATGCTCCACCTCCCCCTCGTACCCCATCCGTTATTTATTTATTTATTTATTTATATACACACATTCTTTTTCTCTCTCTCCTTTTTCTCCCTCTGACCTTCTCACTATACCCCTTGCCCATCCTCTGTGCTTCCCCCCTCCCCCTTTTCCTTCTCTCTGGGCCTCCTGTCCCATGATCCTCTCATATCCCTTTTACCAATCAACTAACCAGCTCTTAGCTCCATCCCGCCCCTCCTGTCTTCTCCTATCATTTTAGATCTCCCCCTCCCCCTCCCACTTTCAAATCTCTTACTAGCTCTTCTTTCAGTGAGTCCTGACGAAGGGTCTCAGCCCGAAACGTCAACTGTACCTCTTCCTAGAGATGCTGCCTGGCCTGCTGCGTTCACCAGCAACTTTTATGTGTGTTGTTACATTAGCCTGTTATCCATGTCTTTTATTCTGACATGAATATACACACTCTGTACTCTCAAAAGTTCATTTTTGAAGACCTTCCACTTATTGTACATCTTTTCCGGAGAACAACCTATTCCAATCTACACTTGCCAGATACTTTTCGATACCATCAAAATTAGCCTTTCTCTAATTTAGATTCTCAACCCAAAAACCAGATCTATTCTCTTCTGTGATTACCTTGAAACTAACAGCATTATAAACACTATTTACAAGGTGTTTTCCTACACAAAGCTCTGTCATCCACCCTGATAGGAGATTTAGTATTGCGCGCTCTCTAACTGGGACTTCTATGTAATGATTAAGGACTTTCTCAAACACATTTGACAAACTCTTTCTCATTCATCCCTTTTACAGGATGGGAGGCTCAGTCAATATAAGGAAAGTTGAAGTTACCTACTATCACAACCTTATGTATTATGGAAAAGTCTGAGACCTTTCTACAAACTTGCTGCTCCAAATTCCACAGGCTGTTGGGAGGTCTATAATGTAATCATATTAACTTGGTCATACCTTTCTTATTCCTCAGTTAAAACTTCACTAAGTGAGCTCTCCAGTTTGCCCTGACTGAGGACTGCTAGTAATGCCACCCCTCCACCTTCAACTCCTCCTGTTCTATCACGTCTAAAACAAGGAAAACCGGGAACACTGCTGGACTTGTCCTTCCTGCAATCAAGTCTCACTAATGTCCATAATTCCACAGGCTGATCCATGCTCTGTAAGTTCACCTTCTTTAAAAATATTCCTCTTATTGAAATATATGCAGCTCAGAACATTAGCCCCATCATGCTCTTCCTTTTGATTCCCGACCTTGTATGTGGGCTAAACAACATCTTTCTCTACAACCACTCCAATATAATTTCTGGCACTCTGATTGCCATCCCCTGCAACTTTAGTTTAAACCCTGCCCTGGGCAGAACTAGAAAACCTTCCTGCTAGGACATTAGTTCCCCTCCAATTGAGGTGCAAACCATCCCTTCAGTACAGATTGGAACCTCCCTGGGAGAGAGCCCAATAATTCAAAAATCTGAAGCCTTCTCTCCTGCACCAACTCCTTAGTCACGTGTTAAACTGTATGATTCTTCCTATTTCTGGCCTCACGAGTACATGGAATGGTTGGTAATCCTGAGATCACAACCCAGGAGGTTCTATCCTTTAATTTATCACCTAACTCCCTGAAATTGCTTTGAAGGACCTTAATACTCATCCAACCCATGCCATTTGTACTGACATGGAACATGACCTCTGGCTGCTCACCCTCCCACTTTAGAACGCTGCGGACTCCATTTGTGATGTCCCTGAACCTGGCATCTTCCTCCTTCCCTTCTGAGCCGCAGAGCTAAACTCAGTGCAAGAGACCTGCTCATTGTGGCCTTTCCTTGGCAGAACGCCCCACCAACAGAATCCAAAGTAATATACTTATTATTGAATGGAACATCCACAGGGTTAATCTATATTGTCCACCTATTCCTTTTCCTCTCCTGACAGTCTGCAACTCCATTTCCTTAACATGGTCTTTAAGGAGCTTTAACTCAGTGTGCCTTGTGATTCATTCCCAACAAGATGCAGTTTTCAAAAATCAAATGTATAGTCTCAGAAGAACAGGAATTGAGGACCTATGGCCAAGATTGCTGTATTGGAGGGAAATGAGAAATAACTGCGCTCTACGTTCACAGAGAAATGGCTCACTTCAGACATGCTAGATGTGTCAGCAAGACCCAAAGGCTTATCAATACATAGAATGGACTGACTGCTGATTCAGAGAAGGCAAAATGTGGGAGTCAGTGGTTCACGATAAACTCTTTGTGGTGCTCAGGCATGGCGGTTTTGTGGTATTTTTGTCCCCTCAGTTCGCCACCCTAATGATCTGGAACATCTACCAATTAAGTGCCAACCATTCTACTTACCAAGAGAGTTTTCTTCAGTGATTCTAACAGCAGTTTACATATCAGCAAAAGCCAATGTTAATCAGGCACTGGAGATATGGAATGTTGCCATCATCAAACAAGAAACAGCCCAAAGCATTTCAAAACAAAGTCAGGGACCTCAATAAAGCTTGTGTGAAGGATTCTCTGCCTAATTCTCATCAGCATATAACCTGCAGCACAAAGGTTCCCAAAACACTCAACCACTGCTATACTACTATGCTACTGTTCTATGCCTAGACTGCATTTTGGTAAATCTGATCACTTGGCTATCCTCCTACCTGTGTACAAGCAGAGGCTAAACAGCAAGGCTCCAAAGGTAAGAACAATAAAGAGATGTTCACATGATGCAGAAAAGCAGATTCAATTCAGTGGACAGAGCCATGTTCAAAGATTCACCAGAGGATCTGAATGACAGCACCACGGTTGACATGAACATAATAAAAACAGTCATACACAAGTGTGTCCCCACAAAATCATTCAAAATCTTCCCCAACCAGAAGCTATGGATGAACCATGAGATCAGCAGTCTGTTGAGAGCAGATCAGTGCCATTCAGGTTGGTAACCAAGTAAGCTACAAGAGGTCCAGGTTCTATCTCCAGAAAGTAATCTCACTTGTGATTCCAGACAAACTTGATGCCCGACAGCTGTGACAGAGCTTAAATGCTACTACCTCTTACAAAGTGAAAACAAGCACATACGTGACAACAAGGCTTTGCTTCCAGATGAGCTCAATACCTTCTATGCTCACTTTGACTGATAAAACATGGAGAAAACTTCACGGACTGTCACAGTCCTCGACTATCCTGTGATTTCAGTCTGTGAGGCCGACATGAGAGTATTCTTCAGGAGGGTGAACCCACGGAAAACAACCGGCCCAGGTGGGTGAGTAATAAAGACCTGCACTGATCCCCGATACAGGTACCTTTAACCTCTCACTTCAGCAGACTGAGGTACACACCTGTTTCAAGCAGGCTTTAGTTACATGGGTGCCTAAGAAGAACATGGTAACCTGCCTCAATGACTATCTTCTACTAGCACTTACATCCACTGTGATGAAGTGCTTTGAGAGATTGGTGATGAAACATATCAGCTCCTGCCTGAGAAGTGACTTGAACCTGCTCCAATTCGCCGACTGAAACAACAGGTCCGCAGCAGAAGCCATTTCAATGGCGATCGAAAATCTAACTGAGGTGCCACAACAACAACCTCTCAGTGTCAGCAAGACTAAGATTATTGACTTCAGGGGGAGGAAACTGGAGGTCCATGAACCAGTCCTCATTGGGGGATCAGAGGTGAAATGGGTCATCAACTTTAAACACCTCTGTGTTTATAATTTCAGAGGACCTTTCCTGGTCCCAGCAAGTAAGTGCACTTATGAAGGAAGTGCATTAGTACCTCTACTTCCTTAAAAGATTGTGAAGATTCAGCAAGACATCTAAAACTAAGACAAAATTCTATAGATGTGCGGTGGAGTATATCGACTGATTGCATCGTGGCCTGGTATGGGAATACCAATGCCTTTGAACAGAAATTCCTACAAAAAATAGTTGATATGGCCCAGTCCATCATGGGTAAAGCCCTCACAACCATTGAGCATGTCTACATAGAATGCTGTCAGAGGAAAGCAGCATTCACTATCAAGGATTCCTACCATCCAGACCATGCTCTCTTCTCACTACTGCCATCAGGAAAAAGGTACAGGAACCTCAGGGCCCATACCATCAGGTTCTGGAACAGTTATTAACCTCAACAATCAGGCTCTTGATCGAGTGGATAACTTCACTCACCCCATCACTGAACTGTTCCCACAACCCATAGACTCACTTTTGAGGACCCATCTCATGTTCTCAATATTTATTGCTTATTTATTATTCTTACTATTATTGTATCTTTTGTATTTGCACAGATTATTGTCTTTAGCAAATTGTTTGTTTGTCCGTCCTGTTGGGTGTGGTCTTTCATTGATTCTATTCTGTTTCTTGGATTTACTGTATATACCCACAAGAAAATTAATCTCATGGTTGTAAAAGTTTGTATCTTGATAATAATTTACTTTGAACATTTAAGCTTTGAACTTTGAGTCATAGGTTCAAAGAGTTATACAGCATGGAAACAGGAATTTCAATCCAACTCATTCATGACAGTCAGTGTATGTCTATCTGAGATGGAGCTATTGTACTTCCCTGCATTTGGCCCATATTCCTCTTTACGTGTACGAGGGGTGATTGATAAGTTCATGGCCTAAGGTAGAAGGAGTCAATTTTAGAAAACCTAGCACATTTATTTTTCAATGTAGTCCCCTCTTACATGTACACACTTAGTCCAGCGGTTGTGGAGCATACAGATCCCTTCTTTGTAGAAGTGGTCCACAGCAGGGGTGATTGATAAGTTTGTGGCCTAAGGTAGAAGGAGGTGAATTATTAACTTCAAACTTTCTGCATTATCACTCAAAGAGTTGAACTGCACGTGCATGTAACAAGAGCATCTTGGACCTCCAGGTGGTCCACAGCAGGGGTGATTAATAAGTTCGTGGTCTAAGGTGAGTTATACAGCTCTCGTTATGTGTACGTGCAGCTCAACTCTTCGAGTGAAAATGCAGAAAATTTGAAGTTAATAACTCATCCCCTTCTACCTTTGGCCACGATCTTATCAATCACCCCTGCTGTTGACCACTTTCTGGAGGTCCAAAAAGCTGACCGACTTCTACAAAGAAGGGATCTGTATGCTCCATGACCGCTGGACTAAGTGTGTAAATGTAGGAAAAATTAATGTGCTAGGTTTTCTAAAATTGGCTCCTTCTATCTTAGGCCACAAACTTATCAATCACCCCTCGTATTTGCCCAAATGTATTTTAAACATTACAACTGTACCCACCTCTACCATTTTGTGTGAAAAAGTTGCCCCTTGCCCCTTTTAAATCTTTCTTCTCCCACTTTATCAGCTCTAGCTTTTGACTCTCCTACCCTAGAAAACAACTTATCTATGCCCCTTATAAGTTTATAAACCTTTATAAAGTCAATCCTCAGCTTCCTATGATCCAGGGGGAAAAGTCCCAACCTATCCAACTTCTCATTATATTTCAAGGACTCCAGTCCCAGTAACATTCTTGTGAAAGTTTTTTTTCCTGCAGGTTTTCTGGCTTAATGACACCCTTCCTATAACTAAGAGACCAGAACTGTACCCAATACTCTGTGTGGTCACATCAATGACTTGTACTGTTGTAATATAATGTCTTAATTCCTGTACACAGTGCCCTGACTGCTAAGGTAACCGTGCATATTGCCTTCTTCACTACCTTGTCTGCCAGTGCCACCACTTTCAGGGAACAATGCACCTGTATTTCTAGGTAATTTTATTCTTCAACACTGCCCAGAGCTCTACCATTTACTATGCAAGTCCTGCCCTTGTTTACCTTCCCAAATGCAACATACTCACACTTGTCTAAATTAAAGTTTGTCTGCCACTCCTTGGCCAAATTCTCAAATGTATTTAGATCCTGTTGTAATCTTAGACAATCTTCTTCACTCTCCACTACACCACCAATTTTGGGGTCATCCACAAACTTACCAACCATGTTGTCTACCAAATTGAATTAAGCAGATGACAAAGAGTAGAGGACCAGGCGCCCATTGCTGTGGTCCACCATTGTTCACAGGCCTCCACTCCAGTAATAACCTTTCACCACCACTGTCTGTCTCCTTCCCTCAAGCCAGTTTTGCATGCATTTAGCTAGCTCTTCCTAGATTCAATGTGATCTAACCTTTCAGACCAGCCTATTGTGTGAACCTTATCAAAGCTGTGCTGAAGTCCTTATAGGCAATTTTTACCACACTGCCTTTGTAATCCTATTGGTCAGCATTTAAAAAAAAACTCAAAAATTTTGTGAGCACCATTTCCAACACATAAAGCCATGCAGACTCTCCCTTTCAGTCCCTGCCTTCCCACATGCTGGCAAATCCTGTCCCTCAGAATTCCCCCCACTAACATTAGGCTCACTAGTTTGGTAATATGCTCAAACCTTTAGCTTTTGAGGGACATTTCTCTGGATGTGAAAGGAATTGAACATTTCCCTGGTTTCCTTAGGTAACTCTAAGATATACAATTCAGGAAACCAGTCCTTGTCTTCAATTTTGGAAGATTTATTTTGACATTTCTTTCTCACACTTAATCCTCACCACCATGCCAACATATAGCTCTAGGATTATTACAGCGTAGTTCTAGTAATTTCAGAATATTGGTGGATGAACTTTTTCTTACTTGTGTAATCCACTAGCTAGCCTGCTTAACATGTTGTTCAGTATAGGGTAATGTTGAAGTAAATCATACTCTGAATTTGATAGATCAGGAAATTATACAGTACTGTACTTTTCCTTCAGAATTGCTTTGTAGTGCTTCTGACTCATATCATCAGTTGTGGGATCAAGAGATTTGCAATCCTTTGCAAAAATCAATGCTTCAAATTCTGCAGCCGTAAACAATGTCACAACAAATTCTTAAGTAATTTAACATTGTGTTTCTTTGCTAGCTCTGACAGGTAAACAAACTGAAGACATCAGGAATGTGCAGATCATATTTCTCCACATTGTCTGCTAAAGTAACCAATAATATTCTCAAAGGTCACTCTTAGGATAGTGTAGCAATCATTTATTTTCCTTTTGAGAACATTTATTGACTTGAACGAAGAAACCTTCTCTCACATATCCTTGCTTATTCCCAGCCACTGCATGAGTAGTTCTGATTGCTTCCGACATTCTGTCTAGAATATTACAGCCTGGAAGTTCACCTGCATCATTTTTCAGCATTATGTTGTCACTGCCATGTCTCCCTCATGCACTTTAAAAGGCAACATTGTCAGGCATCCTGATAGCATGCCGCCATGTTTCACAGTGAACAGCATTGGAGTCATAGAGCAATCCAACATGGAAACAGGCTTTCCAGACCAACTTGTCCATGTTGGTCAAACTACCTTCCTGAGCTATCCAGATTTGTATGCATTTTGTCCATATTCCTCTAAACCTTTCCTATCCATGTACCCGTTCAAGTGCATTTTGAATGCTGCTATTGCACCCACCTCTACTGCCTCCTCTGGCGGCTCATTCAGTAAGTGTACCATGCTCTTCATGACAAATTTGCCCCTCTGAAAGGTTTTAGTTAAATGTTTTGCAACCTAGATCACAAGGGTGACGCCTCATTATCCCGCTCAAAGAATAATGCATATGCCACCCACACACCTTGAGCCAGAAGAAGCTGCTGGTTTCTTTACCAGCTTCCACCAGTGATTCCTGGTAGTGGGACATATGCCTGCAGGTTTACTGAATGAACTTGAAGAAGTTTATGAGTCTCATTCCTATAGGAGAGGTATATTGTTTGCATAGTACTGGCAGTTCACATTCTGCCAGGGCTCCTGCAGGCAACAATGGAGAATGGCAGAAGCCTGCCTAGGATATCCGTGTCAGGATCATATTTCACTATAGTGTGATGTTCTGGGTGGGGGCATGGTCGACAGCCTTCCCCTGAATTTCCAATGACAAGTACTGTTTATTGTTCTTGTGCTAAAGTGCTTTTTGTAGGATTATGGTGGAAGTTCCAGTTCATTTATTGGTACATTTTAGCTTGGGTTGTACAGTTCTTTGCTTGTGTACTTGTGGGTCACCCAAACTGCAACGGGAGAGTGTGATATTCACCTCCCCCGTCGATGTGAGATTGGTTGGGGTTCACTGTCTGGGTCATGGTGCCTGGTCTGTTTGTGTCTATCACAATAAAACTGTTGTTGAGTTAAAGAGCTTTCTTGTCTGTCATTATGGACCAAATGCTCGAGACAATACAAATGGCTTGCTAATACAGAAAGTATCATGACCACTCAAGACTGGCCAAGGTAAAACTTCATCATCTTCTTTTTACTACCTCAGTATGTTTACGCATGGAATGATCTGTCAAGATGGTATTGAAAACAAAAGCTTTGCATTGTACCCTGGTATATGTGACAATTATAAACCAATTACCAATCTTTGAGTCTGGTCTCTATCCATTCTCAGTCTGCTAATGCTCTGGTGTGGCCGTTGTACTCCTCTCATTGTACCAGATTGGCGTTCTCATAGACCCAAGATTAATTCCTATCATCTCTGGAATTTAAGTTCATCTAATAACCTGGTCTTTGTGGAAAGAAAAGCATTTTGATGTTAACTACAGAAAAATCTTGATCATTTGCTCATGGAACACACACAAAATGCTGGTGGAACGCAGCAGGCCAGACAGCATCCCTAGGAAGAAGCACAGTTGATGTTTCGGACCGAGACCCTTTGTCAGGACTAACTGAAAGAAGAGCTAGTAAGAGATTTGAAAGTGGGAGGGGGAGGGGAGATCTGAAATGATAGGAGAAGACAGGAGGGGGAGGGATGGAGCTAAGAGCTGGAAAGTTGATTGGCAAAAGGGATACAAGGCTGGAGAAAGGAGGGGGTCGTGGGACGGGAGGCCGAGGGAGAAAGAAAGGAGGAGGGGATCACCAGAAGAAGATGGAGAGCAGGCAAGGAGTTATAGTGAGAGGGACAGAGAGAGAGAAAAAAGGAAACAATAATAAATAAATAAACAAACAAACAAACAAATAAATAAATAAATAAGGGATAGGGTGAGAATGGGAGGAGGGGCATTAATGGAAGTTAGAGAAGTCAATGTTCGTGCTATCAAGTTGGTGGCTATCCAGGCAGAATATAAGGTGTTGTTCCTCCAACCTGAGTGTGGCTTCATCTTGACAGTAGAGGAGGCCGTGGATAGACATATCAGAATGGGAATGGGACGTGGAATTAAAATGTATGGCCATTGGGAGAACCTGCTTTCTCTGGCGGACAGAGCGTAGGTGTTCAGTGAAACAGTCTCCCAGTCTGAGTCGGGTCTTCTGCGAAACAGTCTGCGTCCGGTGCTCCCGGTGCGGCCTTCTATATATTGTTGAGTATATAGGGGGTATGGAGGGAAGGCTGGTGCAGGGTTCTGAGTTGAATGATCAGCCATGATCATAATAAATGGCGGTGCAGGCTTGAAGGGTCGAATGGCCTATTCCTGCACCTATTTTCTATGTTTCTATGTTTCTATTCACACTCTTGCACTCACCCTGATGACTGCATCTAACAAAGAGGACTGCAACCTTTTATATTTGGCACAAGTCACCGGGAACAGGAGCGGGGCTCCTCAGTACAGCAGACAGATTCCTTTGGAAAAGAGAGTATAGAACTTGCTTGTTCTAGGATAGAGAAACCCCAGGCACCTGGAAAACAAACCTTATCTGGTTCTGTCTTCATAGTATCCCACTATTGATACAGAAGCCATAGCCAGTAGATTTGCATCTCTAAGTGGTAAGGTTTTTTACTAACAAATTTGGGGTGTATGGGGTGTCGGGGGGGGGGGGGAGCACCTCTGGTGGGGGAACATGTTGCATCCTTTTCAAGGCGGTTAGCCCACCTTTGGTCTCCACCTGGCACTCAGCTCTCACCTGTGGCTCCCCGTAGCTGTTTACATGCAACAGCGGCCACACCCCGGGCAACAACTTCAACAAGCTGGCTAAACTAGGTGAGGTTAACCGACGGGTCTCAAACCCTCTGTGAGGTAGGGAATTGTCTATCCCAGCATGTGAAGACAGACTCCGGTTGATTGAGCGGACGAGACCAATGGAAGGTCCAACGGTCAAGAAGGTGGTCTCTGCAAGCGTCGTGGAATGCGTAGAGCACGACAAGACACAGAAGTTGTCCTAGTCATCCACTGCGCCTAGTCCAAACTCCAGCCGTCTCGACTCTTGTCTTGCCACTGGATCCAGATGGGAATTGGAAAGAGAGAGTGAGGCTGATGCTGTGCAACTCTCCCTCACTTAAATTCAAATCAAGCGCTAGTCTTGATCTATAAGCCGGCTGGTAGCATAGTGGCATCAGCACTGGACTCTGGGGTGAGAGGTCCCGAGTTCAAATCCGCCCATACTGGGTTGAACGTCGAGCTAGCAACTCGACCTCTTAAAAAGTACTAATGCTGTCGAGGTCTTCATCAATGACGATGGACAAACCTTTAACAAATTGTTCAGTAATGAGGGAAACTTAGTGGAACATTGGCTAATACAGCATTGACCTATAGTTGTTGAGGTGCTGTCAGAAACCCTGACATACAGTACTTGAAAATTTACACATTACAGCAATACAGCAGGTAGATTCCAACACAATGTCTCCAGGGGACAGGTCCACACACCTGGTTCCTACATTAACACAATATTACCTACATTCAATCCAGGAGAAGCATGTTTTACAAAGATACCATCTCTGCAGTGTATACATATTCAGACACCATTCCTTAACTATTACTTATGGAGCATCAGGCTGCTCCATTGTGAGAACTCTTGCTATGGCAAATTCATGGATGTGATAACGCATTTTAAACTGATGGAGATAGATACATATGTCTGAAACACATTTCTGCATGGTTGTAGTGTTGTTTCTTTTGCAAAAGTTTTGTGAGAACAGTAGGATTGGTGTGTGCTGTGAAATGATAAAGTTAGGTTGGTGATCATGTCAACTGATTTGTCAAATAGCCTGTACTCTTAGAACTTCTTCTGTTACTTCAACTAAACTCTGCCGCTCCTGAATGTTTGCCTGAATTAAAATCTCTAATCCCTGAAATCACTGAAGTAACCATCTTCTGCAATCCCCTCCAAGGCTCTTACAATTTACCTGTGTTTCTGAAACCAAACTCCAACCAGGTCATCACTACTTTCTTCATCTTGCTTTGCGTGCTTTTGTTTATATTGCCCAGGATTCAGTATTTTTCTGCTACTTTGTCAAATGGCACTGCTATTTTTAACGAACTGTTCAAATTTCTTCTGTGCCAGCTTCCCTTACTCATTCAAATAATAATCTATTGCTAGTTTCCACCACTGTCAGGGGTAGAGAACCCTAACATGCATCATCCTTGGAAATGGCATTTCTATGCAACCCAGTTTTAAATGACCAGTCCTCATCTTGCAGCTATGTCCCCTTGTCCATGACTCTGGTAATTGGTGTTTGGTTTATTACTGTGTCAAGTTAGACAATGCAGTGCAAAGCTTCGGTTTGTGTGCCATCAGGACAGATGATTCCATACATAGAGCAAGTACATCAATGTAGTACAAAAGGAATACAAAACAGAATGCAGAACATAGTTCAGTGCAGGTGTCACTGCCACAGAGTCTCGGCACCCTTGCAGGCGGGCAGCTGAAAGATCGGCAACTATGCTCATGAGTATGCACGTTCCAGCCAATTAGGGTTTCTTCCTGATTGTATTTAACTTCCTTCCTTTTGTTTCAATCTTGATCGAAGGGATGGCTTATCTTGGTCCACATAGAGAAATATTATTTTAACACCAAGTTATTGCTTCTGAACCGCAGTGACGGCATTGGATTTTAGCTTGAAAATTAGAGTTTGCAGCCATTTTAGTCTTGTGTTTTTTTTAAATTTTACCTCTTGCTCTGTGCAGTTCTTATTAAAACTCATTTTGCTGCTGTCTTACCCTTTGCACTGGGCCATCACCAAACTTTGTCAGCAAACTTTGACATTGAAATGGAGTCAGCGGAAATGGAACAGGTGACCTTGGCCCTGAATTTTGTTGGACAGGTAGGAGACAAGTTAAAGTCAGTAGAGGCTAGGTTGGCAGAGGTGGCTCATGCAGTATTACAACTACTTGCAGAGCTACAAGCCCAGTCCAGACAGGAAGAAGAGGTGTCAGCACTCATAGCAACAGTTCAGCAACCCGCCCCAGACAGCCAGAATCAGCTGGCAGCCATTACCGCTCTCAGTCCCATGGTTCAGCAGCTTAGTACCAACAGCCAGAATCAGGTGACAGCCAATAATGCTCTCGCTGCCACAGTTCAGCATTCTTCAGCCAGGATAGTCCCACTCACAACAGCTCGTCCATCCTGCTCAATAACAGTCTCATCCGCCTCAGCCACTAATACCCCGATTCCCTTGGCAGACTCTGGACCAGAACTGAGTGTTCCTCCTCCAGGCAAATACTCTGGTGACCCTGACAGCTACAGAAAACTCATTATGCAGTGTGAGTTGACCTTCCAGGGCCAGCCAGCTCAGTGATGATGCATGTAAACTGGCTTACATGGTGAATCTCTTAGATGGACCCTCATTAGCCTGCTAAATGCTCCATGGTTCCTCTGTAGGCCAGTATTTCCAGAAATTTGTAGTAGAGTTCAAGAGGGTGTTTGACCATACAGTGTGGAGTCAGAAGGCTGTCCACTGACTCCTGGATCTGTGGCAATAGAAAGGGACAATGGGGGACTACGCAGGAAAGCTCTGCATGCTTGCGGTTGAGATGGAATGGAATGAGAGATCACTCGTCACTGTGTTCCGGCGTGGGGTAAGTGCAGGGGTCCAGTGTGAGACCACAGTGCATGATGAACAGGACAGCCTGCAGGATATGATAAATCTAGCCATTAGAAAGGACACCTGGGCAACTGAATGATGCAAAGTGAGAATGTACCGAACCTTCTACTCTTTAAATCACTGTCTAACTTCACCATCTCTCTCATAACTGAGTGCACAGTTCACAAGGGAGCCTATGCAGGTTGTGGGGGGCACTTATGTAAGGAGAAAAATGATTAGTGCAGGAGGACAGGATGCTGCCTCTACTGCAGGGTTCCAGGACACTTCCGGATATCATGTCCCAAGCGCCCAGTAAAAGAAGATACACATCAGCAAGAAAGGGAATTCTGATGGGTTGATTCTCTCTGTAAGCATCTTCCCTAATTCTGTAATGATCCCAGCTTTTCCTGTGGGGGTTCTGGACCCATGAGGTTCAAGTATTGACTCCAGGGCAGCAAGAAACACCATGGATACTTCACTTGCTCAACAATGGGGAGTTCACACTCAACAATTGAGAGAGAATATCAATGTCAAGGCTCTGGGTGGTCAGCCACTGGGCACTAGCAAGATCCACCTTTCTACAGTACCACTCTGATTTTGTGCCAGCAAGCAACTACAGAGAACAGCTCTCCTTCTTGATTCAGTATTTACCAGGGAAATCTACCTTGGCAAAGTTGGGGATGACTTACAGTGGACTGAAACACTTGAGCATTTAGACATTAATAAAGAGGATGTGCTAGAGCTTTTGAAAAGCATTAAGTTAGATAAGCTGCCAGAACCAGACAAGATATACCCCAGGCTATGGTGGAAAGAGAGGGAGGAGATTGCTGAGCCTCTGGCGATGATCTTTGCATCATCACATGGGACAGGAGAAGTACCAGAGGATTGGAGGGTTGCAAATGTTATTTCCTTGAGGTCCACCAACAGCTGCCAGTCCATTGCAGAGGTCAGGATGCTTGCAGATGTTCTTTTGGCAGGTATTGGCTGCTCCCCAGCTCAGACAAAGGCAATGGTCTGCTTGGAGGGTCGGGACCGCTTCGCCCACTCAACTCCTGCACTGACGGCTTCAGCGATGGTCTTCAGGACCTGATCATGCCTCCAGCGGTACCGTCCCTCACCAAGTGCCCTTGCGCAGCCGCTGAGGATGTGCTCCAGGGTTTCTCACTTGGAGCACAGTGGGCACGCAGATGACTCTGCCTTGCCCCATGTGTGCAGGTTTGATGGGCTTGGAAGCACATCGTACACTGCCTGAATGAGAAATTGGATGCGGTGTGGTTCGGCTTTCCACAGATCAGCCCAGGTCACTTTCCTCTCAACCGCATTCTCCCATCTTGTTCAAGCTCCCTGTTGCTTCATTCCCGCTGCCTTGCAGGCTCTCATCTCCTCCACTACTGCTCTCACCTCCTCCTGAACTAGACAATGCCTTTCCTTCCCTCTGGTGTCCATTTGGGGAATTGGAAAGGATCCTAGCCCAGCTCGGCCTTGTGTGACCACTCCCACCAGCCTCCTGTGACGCAGCCTCACCCCTGCCTCCTGAACAGCTTCCTCTGCCCTCCACTTCCTGCCAGTACTTATTTGGATCCCTGCTCTAGCCACCTTCGGGTCACTTGAGTCCCTATACTGTAGCACTTCTCTGGCTCTTGTTACCTTGAATTCTTCCTCCAAGGATTTGAAGGGCAGTTGCAGTTTGTTGTGGTGTCCATAGAGTGCGATGCTGCTCAGGCTCTTTGGCAGCCCCAGCCATCTCCTGAGGTGGTTGCTAACCCTCCTCTCTAAGGTTTCGACTGTCGTGATCTGAACTGCATAGACGAGGAGGGGCCACAGGATTCTGGGAAGAATGCCATGCTGATACACCCAGGCTTTAAACTTCCCAGGTAGGCCAGACTTGTCCACAGATTTCAGCCAGCCATCCAACTCAGTGCAGGTTGCCTGAATGGATGTTGTGTCCCTTAAAGAGCTGTCAAAAACTTTGCCTAAGCTCTTGACTGGCTTTTCTGTGATGGTTGGGATGGCTGTGCCTGCGATGCTGAACCGGAACTTGTTCTCCACCTTCCCTTTCCTCAGCACCATCGATCTTGATCTGGCAGGTTTGAAATGCATCCGGGCCAACTCCACCAGCTTTTTGAGCCCTTGCAGAATCCACTGGCAGCCTGGGGCTGATTCTGTGGTGACTGTGAGGTCATCCATGAATGCCCTGATAAGTGGTTGCCGTTGAGCGGAATTCATTCTGGGCGCTCTGCACTCCGGTTCAGCAGACTTAGTGAGCACGTTCATGGCTAGGGAGAACAGTGTCACTGAGATAGTGCACCCTGTGATGATGCCGATCTCCACCCTGTGCCAGGTTGATGTAATTGCTCCTGAAGAGACCCTCATCCTGAAGTTGCTGTAATAATCAGCGATAAGGTCTCTGATTCTGCTGGGAACGTGATATTTGGTCAGAGTGAGCTGCACAAGCTTGTGCAGAATGGAGACATATGCATTTGCCAGGTCGAGCCACAACACTGACAGGTTGCCCTTGTTCTCTCTGGCCTCTCTGATGAGCTGTGTCACCACACCGATGTGCTCCAGACAGCCCAGCATCCCTGAAATGCCACCTTTCTGGACTGATGTATCAATATAGGTGTTCTTTGCTAGGTAGGTGCACAGCAGGTTAGAAACGGCACTGAAGAAGATCTTGGCCTCGACACACAGCAGGAAGATGATATGAAACTGATCTGCCTGTGTGGCCTTTTCCTCCTTCGGGATCCACACCCCTTCAGCCACTCTCCACTGTTCTGGGATCTTCCCCTTTCTCCAGAAGATTCTCAGGATCTTCCACAGATGCAGCAGCAGTTTGAGGAAGTTCTTGCACACTTTGTACGAGGCGTTGCTTGGTCCTGGAGCCGAGCCTGCCCTTGCTTTGCGGATGACCTCTCTGACTTCCTTTAGTTGCAGCTCTGACATGTCGAACTGCACATCCGGGTCATGTGAGTCTATTAGGATGTCACACTCTCCCCACTCCTGCTCTCTTTCAGGATCATTATATATCTTCTTCAGATGTTGGTCTATGTCTTCCTGAGAACAGGCCAGTTTCCCACTGCGCTTCTTCCCCAGCAACTCCTTGGTGAACTTGAAGGGGTTGGCGATAAAGGCAGCACATTTTCGGGCCCTTTCACAACGACGCCTCCAATGCCACTCTGCCCGGCAGAGGACACTGATCTTCTTTCGTAGTATGCACATCAGCTGGGCCAAGCCAATGTGCTCCTCTTCTCCTGCCTCCTTGTATTGGGACTTCAGCGCTTTCATCTCCTGCCTGATGTTGTGGATCCTCAATGCTCTTTGGTTCTTCGAGTAAGATGCTTTGGAGCCTTCCTTCTCCTCTTCTCCGAACTGTTCAGCTGCGATACTGACAATAATTGTTGCCATGGCTTGCAGCTTCCTATCAACCCCTCCCTTCGCTGTTGCCTCCAGAATTTGGTCAACATCTTCATCAAACTGCTTCCATAGTGAAGTCATGTTAGCTGCAGGCCATCTGATCCGCCTCCTGTTAGACTTCATGTTTGAGGGATTAGTTTGCAACACTTGGAGGTTCCGGGCACAGTGGGGTGACTCCGGGCCTGGCCCCTCCTTCGTCTCACCAGGTTGGACACCTGCACGTTGTGCTGCTCCTGCTCCCGCCAAACACTTCATCCTCGCTTAGTGGATCTTCAAGCCGCGATGGTTCTTGCCGATTTTGCCACATGCACACTGCTTCCTCATCATCGTTTGTTCATTGCGTAGGTCTGATGTCGTTGTGTCCATCCGAATGGGGTGCTCATCCTCCCCACCTCTCGAGCACCCCTGGGGGTATCCTTCCCTTAGATTCATTGTAGCTTTTGTGGAATAATAAGTTAAAAAGCAATAAATATCGAGAACATGAGATGAAGAGTCCTTGAAAGTGAGTGCATATGTTGTGGGAACAGCTCAGTGATAGGGTGAGTGAAGTTGAGTGAAGTTAACCCATCTGGGTCAAAAGCCTGATGGCTGAGGGGTAATAACCACTCCTAGTGTAATAACAGTACCTGGTGGTGTGGGGCCTGAGTCTCCTGTACCTTCGTTCTGATGGCAGCAGCGAGATAGCTTTAATCAAAAAAAAACTTAGCAGGGTAAGTCTAAATATCAGAACAATCTGTTTGAACTCAGTAATGTGAACAATATTATAAATCATAAGAAAGGGCAGAATCAGCAGTCACTTGGAAAGTATCGATTTCGATTGAAAACAAGCATGAATTGTTAAAGATAAATCGTGTTTAACTTACTTGAAAGAGTACTTTGATGGGAAAAGCTGGTTTGGGAATTACAGCTGAAATGATAGAAGATATTATAAGAAGTGTCAAATAATAAGTTTGTCGTGAAGGACAAGAACAATGAAATAAAAAGAGCTGTAGATGGAAAACTGGGTTGAGTAACAGGAAACAGAGTATAGTGGTGAAAGGCTGTTCCTCAAGCTGGAGGGAAATGTAAGGTGTGGTTCCTCAGGGAGTAGTGCTAGGAAAACCACTTCTCTGCATACATTTTGATAATTTTGGTTTGCCGTACAAAGAGCAAATTTCAGATTTACAGATGGCAGAAGAGATAGAGAAATAGTGAGCTGTGGGAAGATAGCAATATACGGAAAGGAAGTGAAGATTGAGAGATATAGAAAAGTTGGTGGAAGAGACAAGTGGAAGGTAATGCTGAGAAACGTGGGGTTTTCATTTTGGCTCATCTGGTTATATATTGGATTCATGTAGTTGTACAGCATGGAAGCAAACCCCTTAACTCAACTTTTCCATGCTGACCACAAGCTGTGTCTATGCTAATCCTATTTTCCTGCACTTGGCATAAATGCCTCCGTTCCTTCCCTATTCATGAACCTGTCCAAGTGGTTTTCAGCATGGCAGATTGAGAAAGTGATTCAAAAGAAGAGAGGATCCTGGACTTTATAAACAGAGATACAAGTATCAAAATCAGGTTTATAATTGCTAATTAATATGATATCAAATATGTTGCTTTGCACCAGCAGTATAATGCAAAGACATTAAAATGCTGTAGATTACAAGATGTACACTCTGTGGAAACATTATTAGGTAAAGGAGGTAACAAATAAAGTGACCACTGAGTGTATGTTTGTGGTCTTCTGCTGCTGTAGTCGAACCACGCAATGTGTTGAGGGTTCAGATACTCTCTGCACGTCAGTATTTGAGTTATTGACACCTTCCTGTCAGTGGAACAAGGCTGGCCATTCTCCTTTCACCTCGCTCATTAACAAGATATTTTTGCCCACAGAACTGCTGCTCATTGGCTGTTTTCTTCTGTTTTTCATGAACACTGGAGACTATTGTGTGTGAAAATCCCAAGAAATGAACAGTTTCTGAGATACTTAAACCACCTCCTCTGGCACCAACAATCATTTCACAGTCAAAATCACTGAGATCACATTTCTTCTCTATTTTGATGTTTGATCTGAAAAACAACTGAATTTCTTGACCATGTCTGCAAGCTTTTGTGCATTTTTATTGCTACCATATGACTGGCTGATTAGATACTTGCATCAACAAACAGGTGTACTGCTGTGCCTAATAAAATGGCCACTGAGAACATAGTGCAATAGAAAGGAATAATAATGTGGTGCTCATGGGTTCATGGAGCACTTAAGAATCTGATTGTGGAGGGGAAGAAGTTGTTCATGTACTTCAGGAGCAGAAGAGCAAAGAAAATACAATAAATATTTTTAAAGCATTAGCCCAGTCTCAAGTGAAGTTTTTAAGCTTTGAAAGATTTGCACAAGGCTTTTACTACAACAATGTAAGACTTGAAGGACTTTAGAATGGGGATGAACTGGAGCATGTAAGCTTCCCTTTGGAACAGAGGAAGTAGTGAGGGGATCTGATGGAAAACTTTTAAAATTGGGAAGGGCTTCATCACAGAATAGAGAAATTGTTCCCATTGATGTTGTGGGTGGGGGAAAGGTGGTCAAGGACAAGGGGACATAAAATAAGAGGTTATTGACAGAAAAATTGCTCCATTATTCAAAAAAGGAACAAGGGATATTCCTGGAAGCTCTAAAACAGTGAGTCTCACGTCAGTAGTAGGGAAGCTATGGGAGGTCATTCATAGGGATAAGGTTCATGAACATTTAGAAAGCCATGCCCTAATTAGGAATATCCAGCATGGATTTGTGTGGGGCGAGTCACGTCTTATTTGCTTGAGTGAATTTTTTGACAATGTGATGAGGATGACTGATGAAGGTAGAGCTATGGATGTTGTTTACATGGATCGTATTAAGATGTTTGACAAGTCTCCTCCTGGGATGCTCCTCTAGAAGATTAAGATGCATGGGACTCATGGTGAATTGGCTGTTTAGATTCAGAATGGCCTTGCACAAAGAAGGCAGAGCGAAGGGACTTATTCTAGCTGGAAGTCTGTAATTAGTGGTGTTCTACTGGTACCTCTGCTGTTTGTAATGTATACAAGTGACCAGAATGAAAGTGTAGATGGGTGGGTCAGTAAGTTTGCAGATGATACAAAGTTTTGTAGCAAAGAAGACTGGCAAAGAAAACAACAGCATATAGATCAGTTGCAGATACGTGCAGAAGAATGAAAGTCTGGACAAATGTGAAGTGTTGTACCTTAATAGGTCAAATGTGAAGAGACAGAAACAGTTGAGGGCAAGACCCTTAATAGTGTTGATGAGCAGAAGGATCTTGGGGTCCAAGTTCATAACTTCCTAAAACTAGCTACACAGGTTGATTGGTTAGTTAAGAAGACAGATGGCATGCTTGCCTTTATTAGTAGAGGCACTGTGTTCAAAAATCAAGATGTCGCAGCTTTATAAAGCTTTAGTTACGCTGCATCTGAAGCATTGCATACAGTTCTGGTCACCCTATCAAAGCTTTGGAAATGGTGCAGAAGAGGTTTACCAGGATGCTGCCTGGATTAGAGGGCCTGTGTTATAATGAGAGACTGGACAAAACCTGCTTTTTTTCTCTGCGGAGCAGCAAAGGCTAACGGAGATCTGATAGAGGTTTATATAAACAGACATAGATAAACAGACAAAATCTCTTTCCAAGGGTTGAAATGTCTAATACTAGAGGGCATGCATTTAAGGTGAGAGGAAGTAATTTCAAAGGAGATGTGAGAGGCAGGTTTTTCCCACACAGGGGGGCAGGTGCCTGGAATGTGCTGCCAGGTAGAGGCAGAAACATTAAAGGCTTTTATGAGACATTTAGATAGATACAAGAATGTGAGAAATACGGCAGGATAAAGATGTTGTGTAGGCAGAAGAGATGAGTTTATTTAGCCATTTGAATACTAATTTACTGTAATTGGTTCAGCACAACAGTGTGAATTGAAGAATTGGTCCCTTTGCTGCATTATTATATGTACTATGTTCTATGAACCAGTCCTACATTTTGCTACCCAATTCACAGTTTGTTTCTGGAGACATTGATGGGTAACAATGAAAGCAAGTTCAATTGCAGAGCATTGAGAGACCTAATAGGAATCAGGGAGAAGGAAGGGAGATGGGACTTGCTGGATTGGTCTTACATTGAGCCAATACAAAGCTGACAGACCCAAATGATGTGCTGTCAATCTGCAACAAATCTGTGAGTCTGATTCAGCGTGTGAATTACTTTATAATTTCAATGATTTTCCAGGTTATGTAATGAAGGAAAACAAACTTGTATTGTTCAACAAATAGATGATTACAGTGATGGGTCTTCCCAGACAGATAAGTAAAATAAAAAGGCACAGTAATTGTAGCAGAGCCTCTGTCTTCACAGCTCCAGTAGCCTTAGCTCAATCCTGTCTGGGTGCAATTGGCACATTTTCCTTGTAACTACATGGATTTCCTCCTGATTGTCTGGATTCTTCCACATGTAAGGGTTTCTTTTTTACCCAGTTTGGCGGGGCCGAGGGCTGTTTCCCTAGGTCAACAGCGAGCCGAGCGACCCTGAGGCTGGCCAGGGGGCTACATTGGGTGGGTTTTTGTCCGGGATTGGATCTATTGGTATGCTGTGTGGTGGCCCTGTTTAAATCGGTAATGTGTGTCTCTGTGGGTTATTTGCTGGTTATTGCTGCATGCGTGATGGGTGAGATCTTTGTTCAAGTTCAGACTAGCATTGACGAATTGGAGGTGGAACTCGAGGCTGTCCATGCTGTTGGGGGAGAGAGGAAAGAGTGGTCTGATTTGGAGGTAGTGTCTGCGAATAAATGTTCTACCTCTGGCAGGCTCCGCCTGGTGTTTGGGATAGCGTCCACCCCAAGAGGAGCGGAGGTGTGCGAGACATGGGCGGAGCGGATCTCTCAGTTGTTAGATGAGTGGCAGTGCTCGGTTGAGGGAGAGCGACAGGGATTGGTTGAAAGTTTAAGTAGGCGGGCTGGTGTTAGAGCTGTCAGGTTCACTTACACCGTAGTGACAGCTGTCAGCTATTTGAAAGGGGGGGGAAAGTTTTCAGTGTGACTTCTCTGGCTAGGAGGGTGGCTAAATTGCTTGCAGTGCCAGGGGATCATTTCAGGGGATCAACCCCTCCTTCAGTTGTTCAGCTGATCAGAGATGTGTCGGGAAACTTAGTGGAGGCCCAGTGGGGGAACGGCTTGGGGTCTCTGGGGAAGTACGTTCCCAGCAATGTACCAATGAACTTCCAAATGGAAAAGACCCTATTCCTGAAGGCTTAGAGGGACCACGCCCCAGGGTGTTGTTACGGATAGAGGGAAGCGATGCTAAAGCCATCCTTGACCCCGGCGCACTGGTCAAGTTGTTGTACAGTTCGTTTTACAACCGGTGTCTGAAGCATTTACCCTTGACAACCGCAAGGGCACCGGAGACTTTGGGTACCAGTGCCAGTAGTTATCCAGAAGACAATGAGTGGTTAATGACCCTGGAGTTCATGGGGGCATTGTCTGGTCACCCAATGTGTTGAGTTGCTTCTGAGGATGTGTGTAGCAGCCTTGAGCCGGTACCGAATTTAAACGAGACCCAGCGGAGGTACGGCCTGGGGAAAGTAGCTGAGGTTGAGACCCTCTTAGTAGACGCTCCGAACTACCATGAGGGAGGGGAGTTGACCGCTGGAGACACCTCAGTGAGAGAGAGGTCACGACAACTGGACCCTGGCACCGTGGAAGATGAAGGCAGCGTGTGTGTGGATTATGCGATGTGGTTTAATGTGCTGGATCTGAGGAGTGGATGTGATGTGTGCTAGATCCCGAGGAGTGTGGCTGTTGAGCCGAAGATGGCCGTTACTAGTTCCCTAGGATTATTCCGATCCGAAAAGATGCCCAAGGGCATATCCGGAGCCCCTGAATCCTTCCCGTGGGGCATGAGGAAGACCATGAGGGAAGTGGAGGTGTGTGGAGTTTTGGTGTATGTGGATGACCGCCTAGAGCTTGGATTCGCCTGTGGGGACTATGAGGCGAGGCGAGTGGCTGAGCCCGGGTGACAGAAGCGAAGTATCACATGTGGAGGAGTTCTTGGCCGGAGGAGTTTGGTGCAATGTGAGAAAATTGACCCGACATACCAGTTGATCTTCCTGGTGTTGGTACAGACGGTGGTGGACCTGAGGATGGAAACCCAGGTCTTCAATCTGAATGAGACACAGGGGATTTGCACCGCTGAACTGAGTGCTCAGAAATTCCAGCCGGAGACTGAGTGCCGCACTTGTGGGACGACCATTGCAGACTTGGAATTCACACTCGGCAACGTGGAGAAGGAGCAACAGAATTCCGAGCTGACACTGCAGTCATGTACTGATGAATTAATCCAGCGAGAGGAAACAATGACCCACCTTCGAAGGGATCAGCAGAAACTCAAGACGTCAATTCAGAAAAGATTGGAAGACTTACAAGTTGGGGAAGATCAAGGAAGTGTTCTGACTAAGGCCAACAGAAAACCGAGAGCCCAGGGAAGGGAGTTTGACTACACTCCCGAGGAGGTGAAGAAATGGAGGACAGATCCCGGAAAAGGGAGGCGGATGCTTGAAAGGAACCTGAAGATGACTATCGACAGTTTAAATGAAGTGGAAAAACTGAAAGTTGACCTGGAAGATGCCATCAGGAAGAAAAAACTGGAGGCTGAACATCCTTTAACTGCTGCTTTTCAGTTCAGGGTGGAAGAAGCTGGTGGGGTAACTGCGTCCCAGATTGAGATGGCCAAGAACCCTGAGTCAGAACTACTGAGGCTGTGGCGAGAGTTGAAGGAGTCCCTGAAGAAGCTGAAGTCTCGACTGCAGGAGGCTGAAGGGCTAAATATTTCAGTGTGGAGAAACTCAAACAGCAGCTACCGATCGAGGGAATGAGGAAGAATACAGATTCGAAGGATGATGTGCTGGACATGTGGTACATGCTGCCTTTCGCTAACTTCCCCGTGATTGAGGAAGAGACCTTTGGCCCTTCTCCCATTGAGTTAGGTGTAGTGGGGAGGGCTAGCTGTGGGCAGTCTGAGTTACGGCAGGTCCAGGAAGGAAAAGAAGCGGGGCCCCGGACATGGGACAGGGGGCTCCGAGTTGTAATGGTGGCCTGAGTGGGAGAGGAGTCGGGAAGCAGGCCCGAGGTATCCCTAGTAGTGTCTGAGCCTTTAGGGTTTAGGTGAGGGGGTATGGAGGTCTCAGAGGATTAGGAAGCTTTCAGATAGGCTAGCACCCGTGGACGGGCAGAAGGTCCACTGTTTGGGGAGCAATGTCACTGTGTGTATCTGGATGGGTTTCTGTGTCTGTAGGACTGGTTGGCGAGTTATTTAGAAGTCATGAGGACATGACTTTTTTTGGTGGGGAGAGAGTGTAAGGGGTTTCTTTTTTTATGTCACTGCGTAGTCTAATTAAAATGGCTTCTTTGTTATGTTATAATTGAAAGGGCTTCTTTGTTATGTTAACTGCTGAGAAAGTCCTTCCCGCTAGCAGTTTGTTTTGGATTATCTATTGATAAGAAGATGTTATGAACCAATTGTGATAGTTGTTATGTTTTTGGTGTATCTGTAAGATATTGTATGCGCGGGGTTTTGGGGCAGAAGGTGGGAGAGAGAGACAGAGGATGGACGAGGTGCTCTGAGTCCGCTAACGGGGTCAGACCCCGAGCGGGGCATTCAGCGAGGAGAGGAGATGGAGATGGACTCCTGTGGAGCATCTGGTCGATCACCGTTGATGGTCCCAGGCGGCCGGTCGAGGTGGTCTGAGAGGTCGCAGGGTGAAGAAGAAGAGTCCTGAGCTCCAACTGTTTGTGCACGAAGAGATTGAACTTTGATAAGTGCGGCAACTTTTATTTTCCTTTTATATTTTATTCTCTATTAATTATATAGTTCCAGTAATATCTATAAAACTGTAAATCATTTAATCATATCTGGTGTATTGTCTGTTATTTGGGCGAGGTGGGGTACATCACACAGCATCCACACAAACTTATTACCCAGTTTGGCGGGGCTGAGGGCTGCTTCCTTAGATGATAGCGAGCCGAGTGACCCTGAGGCTGGCCGGGGGGCTACACACATCCCACAGATGTGCAAATTGGTAGGTTAATTGGTCACTGTAAATTGTTCCCAGTGTGTAGGTGAGTGGTAAAATCCAGGGAGATTTGATGGGGAGCTGGAGAGAATGAAATGTGTCAGGGCAGGATTAGTTTACATGGGTGGCTGATGAACAGCTGGCATTTGACGGACTGAAGCGTTTGTTTCTCTGATGTATGATATTCCGACTCCAGCGACTGCGTGACCTTAACCATTCAAACCTATTGTGTGACTTGAAAGCAACAGGAGAAACTACAAGAGTCCGCAGACATTGGAATTTGGGGCAGAACACAGTCTACTGGGGAAACTCAGATGATCAAGCAGCATTTGTTGGAGAAAAGTAATTGTCAATGTTTTGCTGTTCTGGTTTAATTGTTTGCATTGAGGAACATTGTACTTATAATGAATCCTAGGCAATGCTCATCATTTGGAAAGTTTAAACGTGGGGCTATTTTCTGAAAATTATCTCAAGAATGTGCTTGAACTAATTGAAATAAAAACAGTTTTCAATTAATATTTTATGTCCCACAGTCCTAGATTAGGTTTTTTGTTTATAACGGCAATATCACAGCTTTTAATTTACACATGTTAATTTACTTCTTGGAAACTATATTAATTGATAAAGTTTTAATGTGTAAATGATTACTCTTATGAAACTATTTCAAATTTGATAAGCTGTGTGAATTTCAAAATGTATGAAATGATGCAAACAATTAAAGGAGTAACTTAATGAAAAGTAAAATGTAATTGGATATGAGCAAATTCAGAATGGAGCCAGGGTGTTTGTGGAGAGAGTTTCTGTATCTAGAGAGATCGTTCAATGATCCAGTGATGAAGGGTTGGATAATCAAGGCATTGGTAGGTGTGACTGATAGTCTCAAGGGACATTAGTGACTGCAGAATGTGCAATCACAGAAGGGTCGGATAGACCCTATTGTTGATAGAAATCATGGCACAGTCATAATAAGGGAATTTGACAGTCCCACAAGTATTAGCAATTGTGAATAATAAGACCATAATATATAGGAGCAGAAGTAGGCCATTCGGCCCATTGAGTCTACTCCGCCATTCAATCATGGGCTGATCCAATTCTTCTAGTCATCCCCATTCCTCTGCCTTCTCCCCATACCCTTTGATGCTCTGGATAATCAAGAACCTATCTATCTCTGCCTTAAATACACCCAATGACTTGGCCTCGACAGCCTCTCATTGTAACAAATTCCACAGATTTACCACCTTCTGACTGAAGTAATTTCTCCGCATCTCTGTTCTAAATGTACATCCTTCAATCCTGAAGTTGTGCCCTCTTTTCCCCACACATCCCTACCATGGGAAATAACTTTGCCATCTCTAATCTGTTCAAGCCTTTTAACATTCAGAATGTTTCTATGAGATCCCCCCTCATTCCCCTGAACTCCAAGGAATAGAGCCCAAGAATGTGGAGTTGGATTTCTTTTTCCATTCCTTTTTAAATGTTTGGTCACTCAGATTAATAAATCTTAGTAATGTCCCATGACTAATATTAACTTGGTATGTCAGTGATTAATTCTTCTCTCTTTTCCTCCTTAAATAAGATTTCTAGATTCATTTTCTGGATATTGCATCAGCTTCTCTTTCTCTCCATCTACCACAAATGCTGTAGACCAGTGTGTTGTGGAAGTATTTTTTGTAGCAGATGGAACAGTTGAAGTTTAATATTCTAAACCTGTGAAGCCAACTGATGTAAATTACCTTGTTTATCTAGAAATCTTTACTCTTCCTCTTCCAATGACAGAGTGGCATCTGCAAAGGCAGGAAACACAGGTCCTTGTCCCAGAGGCTGACACACTCTTAGACAACACTCTGGAATCAAGAAGGGCCCTACCAAGGTTGCTTAAGTGAAACACCCCAAGTGTCTCTGCAGAAATTGACTGTTTGGCAAGGACTCCTGTCAGATTCTCACAAAACCAGAAGTATTTGTTCAGCAACAGCCCAAGAGCGCAGCATCTGTGCTCAGCTGCAGGAAGCTGAAGGACCCTGTCCTCTCTGAATCAGACTGTATGCTGCTCCTCCTGTCATTTCATCTGGCTCACTCATGGGTTACAAGGGAAAAATGCATCCGCTTCTCCCTTTCTTTCATAGAAACATAGAAACATAGAAGATAGGTGCAGGAGTAGGCCATTCGGCCCTTCAAACCTGCACCGCCATTCAGTATGATCATGGCTGATCATCCAACTCAGAACCCTGTACCAGCCTTCCCTCCATACCCCCTGATCCCTTTAGCCACAAGGACCATATCAAACTCCTTCTTAAGTATAGCCAATGAACTGGCCTCAACTGTTTCCTGTGGCAGAGAATTCCACAGATTCACCACTCTCTGTGTGAAGAAGTTTTTCCTCACCTCCATCCTAAAAGGCTTCCCCTTTATCCTCAAACTGTAACCCCTCATTCTGGACTTCCCCAACATCGGGAACAATCTTCCTGCATCTAGCCTGTCCAATCCCTTTAGGATCTTATACGTTTCAATAAGATCCCCCCTCAATCTTCTAAATTCCAACGAGTGTAAGCCTATTCGATCCAGTCTTTCATCATATGAAAGTCCTGCCATCCCAGGAATCAATCTGGTGAACCTTCTTTGTACTCTCTCTACGGCAAGAATGTCTTTCCTCAGATTAGGGGACCAAAACTGCACGCAATACTCCAGGTGTGGTCTCACCAAGGCCTTGTACAACTGCAGTAGTACCTCCCTGCTCCTGTACTCGAATCCTCTCGCTATAAATGCCAGCATACCATTCACCTTTTTCACCGCCTGCTGTACCTGCATGCCCACTTTCAATGACTGGTGTATAATGACAACCAGGTCTCGTTGCACCTCCCCTTTTCCTAATCGGCCACCATTCAGATAATAATCTGTTTTCCTAATTTTGCCACCAAAGTGGATAACCTCACATTTATCCACATTAAATTGCATCTGCCATGAATTTGCCCACTCACCTAACCTATCCAAGTCACCCTGCATCCTCTTAGCATCCTCTTCACAGCTAACACTGCCGACCAGCTTCATGTCATCCGCAAACTTGGAGATGCTGCATTTAATTCCCTCATCTAAGTCATTAATATATATTGTAAACAACTGGGGTCCCAGCACTGAGCCTTGTGGTACCCCACTAGTCACTGCCTGCCATTCAGAAAAGGTCCCGTTTATTCCCACTCTTTGCTTCCTGTCTGCCAACCAATTCTCTATCCACATCAATACCTTACCCTCAATACCGTGTGTTTCTCTCTCACTCTCTATTTCTCTCTCTCTATCTCTCTATCTCTTTTTATCTCTGTCTGTGTCTCTCTATCTCTCTCCCCTCTCCCCCTCTTTCTCCCTCACTCTTTGTCTCTCTCTCTCTATCTCTTTATCTCTCTGCCTGCTCCTCTCTGTCTCTCTCTTTATCTCTATCTCTCTCCCCACTGTCTTTTGCACACCACAGTCTCTCTCTCAGTCAGTCAGGTTATTCCTACTGTAGTACTGTAGCTGGGTGGCAGGAGAATGAGATGAGAGATTGTGGCCATGAGAGACAATAGGTTACTGGAATAAAATAGGAATGGGTTGATGACGTTGCTCTGATAAGCAGTATAATCTCAATGGACTGACTCGTCTCACTTTATGCTGTAAGGGAATATGAAAACTGAGGAGCTGGACGAAGATGCACGAGACCATATTGATCGAGTTAGACATAAATAGACAGGCTGTTAACAATTAATTCAAGTGCAAGGATTTAACATTTTGAGAAAAGCTATCAGAGAGATATGTTGAAAACCTATTTTTGCTGAGAGAATAATCCTGATATAGAACTCAATGCTTTTGGTGTAGTGAGAACAGAGTTACATGATTGCTTTGAAGGGGATTGGATAAAGCCTTGCAAAAGAGATATATGCAGAGCATTTGGGAAAAAGGACTAACAAAATTGTTCTACTGGAAGCCGGCCTAAACTTGATGGCCCAAATTGCTTCTTTCTGTCTTCTAACTGTTCTATGTTTCTATCATATGATTTTATCTTGTCCCAACCATATTAAAATTCCTCTCAAATTAAAAAAAAACTTAGGCAAATTACCAAAGACAAAAAGCTCATACTGTCTCTCAAAAGATGTCAATGGATGCTAAGAAGCAGAACCAAAGAGTTGACAGAGAAGGGGAAGGAAAGGTTTTCAAGGTTGGTAAATATCCCTCGGGAGAAAGGACCACAGAGCACCTACCAAGGTGGAAAGAAATAATATTGTTAATAATGGGTTAGATGCTGGAGAGGATATTCAGTTCAGGGTAAACCAAAATTTCACACCTCAGTTCACTGTCAGCTGAAACCACCCCTGCTAACACGTGTTCCTGACAAAACTTACCACATTAGCTGTTCCAAGAATGTGATTTCAATACATGGTTCACTGCAAAATAAACAAAACATTAAAAAGCAATATCACAAACTGGAAGTCATGCACTAATATTAACTACCTCTTACTACAGATCTGTCACATTCACGAAGGACTTCACTCTTAAAATAAACAGGTTATGCCAGAAAACTTAAGTTAAATATAACATGGCACCTCTTTGTTACATAGTTCATTCTGTAGTAAATACATGATATATATTTATTTTATTGTAAAAATGAAAGGGTAATTAACTGATAATTAAAATGATCATTTATATTCATGAACTGGTAAATGATTTTGTGAAATAATAGAGGAATGTCTGAAAATTGTTGGAAATGTCAGCCTGTCAATTTTTGAAAAGAAATGAGGCAAATTAAAGGTTGCATTGAAACATTGTCATTTATCAGAAAATGGTTGCTTACCAAGATCTGAAGAAGGTACCACATTGGCATATATTGAAGAAGAACATTTCCTAGAATTTAATTATCTGTGTTCCAACACTCTCTATCCTCACCACTCCACACACAGAACTATGGTCATAAAGTTACACGATTTGCCTGATTGATGTCTCTATGCATCTTCCTTGTCTTCCCTTCAGGTAAGTAAGGAGCAGATCATTGTTATTTTTCATTATTATTCAGATTTTCCATGTTCACTGATGTAGTTATATTAAACACGTAAATGGGAATTCAAAACTCCAGCTTTCCAATTTTTCTTCTCAACTTTTCCCTCTGTTGTGTATTTAATATTTCAACATTATTTGAGTAATCTTGTAAATATATTGTTTCATTAAGCATTCATTTTTGTTTCAATAATAGGTTATAGGCATAACTATGTGGATTGCATACATCATCATGCTACCGCATGATATGTACGTGCCACGCTTAAAGGAAACTCGAAGTTAGACTCACATTTTGGACTCCCATGTCTTCCATTGAAATAGTTTAATGTTTTGAAGTTACAAAATGTAACATCCTCCCTTCCTCTTTGCCTTACTTGCCAATTTTCGCTCCATTCCATGCTTCTTTATTTCACTCCTTTCCTTTAGGCCTGATAACGGAGGGAGTGGAAGATAATTCTTGACTGGTACAAAATGGGTGCTTCCTGATCGCCAAGTTCACTTGTTTTGTCTACTCATTCAGATCGGGGGCTTGGCAGAAATGAAGCCAAAAATAGCTCTGCACACACAGCTCAAAAACCAAAGGTCAGTTTTGGCTATTGACTCTTTGGTGTTTAAAACAAAACTTTATTTTAACCAGATTTGAAATAGTGAAAATGAGAATGAGGTGGGTGAGTCTTCTGCCTTCCATCAATCTCACAGTTCTATGAGGTATCTGATTATTCCACTGCAGTGTTCAGTGAAGAATGAACTGTGCTTTCCTATTGGAAAATGCTGCAGTCTTTCAGTGCCTGCGGGGAATCCAAGAATTTACATCAGCTCAAGTTTGAACATAAAGTGAAGCTGTTTCCACAGGGGAGACTTTAAGTTTACAAAGATAATCAGGAAGAGGTAATGCAGCATTTCCATAATATGGCTAATGAAACAAGACAAATTTGTAAATGAATCTGCTCTCCCACTGTGACAGTCATTTCAGCCAACTCATTAAGGATTGACAGTTCATTGTGCTCTCTTTACAATTAAGTAGTGACTACTTGATGTAAAAGAACTACAAAACATATTTTTATTTATTAAATCTTTCTGAAGCAAATAACATAAATAGTCTTTACATGAATATAAAACACAACTACCAGAGATTGTTTTAATGAATAAAACACAGTCAATACTGAATTAATTACATCACAACTGTTTAAATTAAACAAAAATAATATGTGATTTCAAGATTTGTGACATCTTTTGAGTATGCAGCTAGGCAAAATTAGAGTGTGGCATGCAATCTTAGGAAGGAGCTATTTTATAGAATAGGACATTTGCACCACAGAATAAGGTGGTCAGCTAGCCTCACTTCACCCTGTTTCTAACACTGCGTGACACTATGTTCCTCTGACTCTGACTCTCATTAGATTAATCAAGATGATTCCTGCAATATGAAACATCCAAATTCATCTTCATAGAAGTAGAAATGACTGACAGGATATTTAATGGAATATTTTAAAATTAAAGAGAATTCTGACTTTGAGACATTAAAGATGTCTACATTCTTTATTTGAGGACTGCACCATTGAGAGAAATGAAAGAAGTTAGGAGAATTTTCTTTTTGGAGATACTGTAGTTTGAGATGCTCTGCAGCTGGTCTACTTAAAAAAAAGGAAGAACAAATGAACTTTTTGACCACAGTACTATTTCAGGTAAGGGCAGGGCAAAGGAATTTAATGGGGAACCATTTCTTTTATGCAGAACCTTTAATAAAGCAAAACTATAATCAAAAGCAATTAATACTGACTCAAAAAAAGTGATACTGGAAGAAGTATAAAGTAAACTTGAAGGAGATTTTAATGAACAGATTTATCGAGACAAATCTCAGTTGATGCTGGCTGTAGAGTGATCAGACCAGAGGAACATCAAATACTTGGAGAGTTGAAACCTGAAATGTGAGGTGGGTTGGTTGTGAGACCATGGACGAAAGGAAATGCAGTAGTGTTGGCTTTAAGGTAGTGAAGAACAAGAATCTAGCATAGGCTAGCACACACAGGGTAAGGTGATTTACTGAGTAGACTTCTCCATGTCCAAGTTCTCTTTCAAAGACAATAACTTGTTCTCTCTCAGAATATCATTTCTTATGGTATTTAAATTATCAAGAAATTCTATTTTCTCTCAACAAGTCACCTGAATCATAAAATGGGACAAAAGCAGATTGAATGAATGCACCAATTGGCTCCCATTGTATGTTAGCAGAGTACAACTCTGAAATTCGTCTTCTCCAGATAGCAATAAAATACAGAAAACTATAAAACTATGAAAGAAATACATCAATCACCCCACTCACATGCAAGGAAAAAGAAGCAAAACTTGCAAACCCAAAACCTCCCCCCTCCAACCCCTTCCTCACACAAAGACTAAACAGGTCACCAAAACCCCTAGGCCATCATTCGGCAACAAAATAGAATGGGCAAGATCACAAAAAAAAACAGAACTGAAACAGGCCAATATGAGCTACAGTCCAATCCATAAATCTGTACATAAATGTATACAAAATATGAACTAATAAACTATAAATTAATTAACTAATAAGCTACTGATGAAATATGGATTAAACAATGATATACAGATGATGTTGCCGTAAAAACTCAAAAACTCAGAAGTACAGATGAGGAGGCATACTGGAGTAAAATAGTTCAGCTGGTTGAGTGGTGTCGCAACAACCAACTTTGCACTCCACCTCAGCAAGATCAAGGAATTGATTGTGGCTTCAGGAAGGAGGAGTTCACACGCTCGTCCCCATTGAGAAGACAGCAGTAGAAATGGGGGAGGAGGGGGAGAATGATTCACATTCCTGGATACCAACATCTCAGAGGATACAATTACAAAGAACGAATGCCGGTGGCTCTATGTCATTAAATGTTTGAATAGATTTGGTGTGCAACCAAAAGCTTTTCAACCTCCTACAGATGCACAAATGGAAAGTATTCTGACTGATTGCATCACAGCCGGGTATGAAGGTCCCAGTGCACAAATTCACAAGATGCCACAGAGGCTTGTAGACTCAGCCAGTTCTAACACAGGCACAACATTCCCCACTATCAAGGCCATCTTCAAGAGGTGATGGCCTCAAGAGGGTGGCATCTATCATTAAGGGGCCGTCCCCATCCAGGGTATGCCCTCTTCTCATTATACTATTGGGGGCGAAGTACAGGAGACCGAAGACTCAACTCGATGATTTAGGAACAGCTTCTTCCCCACCTCCACCAGATTTCTGAACGGTTCATGAACCTGTCAACACTGGCTCATTATTCCTTTCGTTTTTGACTTATTTTGTAGCTTATAGTTTGTTTTATGTTTATGCAATATTTTACTGCGGCAAATCAACACATTTCACATCATTTAAGTCAGTGACATTACACCTGAGTGTAATTCTGGTGTGAATGCTGTTCATTGACTTTAGTTCGGCATTCAATATTGTACTGTGATCCCCTCCAAGCTGATCGCCAAACTTCCCCAGCTTGGTATCAGCTCATCCCTCTGCAATTGCACCTTGGACTTTCTGGCTAACAGACCCCAATCATTTAAGTTAGACAACCTCTCCTCCTCCACTCTCACCCTGAACACCGGCATGCCTCAAGGCTGTGTGCTGAGCCCTCTTCTGTACTCCCTTTCCACCTATGACAGCGTTCCTGTACATGGTTCTAACTCCATAATCAAGTTCGCAGATGACACCACGGTGGTTGGCCTGATCAGAGGGGATGACAAGACGGCCTACAGGGATGAAGTCCAGCACCTGGCCGCATGGCGTGCTGACAAAAACCTGGCCCTTAACACCCAGAAGACCAAAGAGATCATTGTGGACTTCAGGCATGCTAGGAGCCACACTCACATCCCCATTTACATCAATGGAGCTGTAGTGGAGCGTGTATCAAGCTTCAAATTCCTTGGTGTCCCCATTTCCAAGGATCTCACCTGGTCCCTGAACTCCTCCATCCTGATCAGAAAGGCACAACAGCGCCTTTACTTCCTATGGAGCATCAAGAAAGTTCACCTCTGTCCCAGGATACTGACAGACTTTTACCGCTATATCATAGAGAGCATACTCACCAACTGCATCTCAGTGTGGTATGGCAATTGTCCTGTATCGGACCGCGAAGCACTCCAGCATGTGGTGAAAACTGCCCAGTGTATTATCAGCACCCAATTGCCCACCATTGAGACCATCTACCATAAACGCTGCCTGAGCAGGGCAAAAAGCATTATCAAGGATCTATCTCACCCTAACCATGGACTTTTTACTCTCCTCCCATCTGGTAGGCGCTACAGGAGACTCCGCTCCCACACCAGGAACAGGAAGAGCCTCTTCCCTGAGGCTGTGACCCTGCTGAACCTCACATCACAGCGCTAAGCAGTATTGTACCCATATTGTACTGTCTCAGTACTTTTATATTTGTGTGCTGTAGCACTTACTTTTTATTCACAGTTATTTTGTAAATAACTCTATTCTTTGTATTTCTGGTTAGATGCTAACTGCATCTCATTGGCTTTGTATGGTCTGTACTCGGTGGAATGACAATAAAGTTGAATCTAATCTAATCTTACTTTGGTTTGAGCTGTGTGAATTTGGTGGAGAATAATTTACATTTCCTGCAACATACAGTATAGGACTAGGGAATATACAGGGGAATATACTAACATACAGTATAGGACTACAGCAAGGGAATTTTTACAAAGGATCTACATTTATTCAAACATGAAATAGAACTTGATTGGCAAATCCTAAATAGTACTCACAACACGCTGGAGGAACTCAGCAGGTCGGGTAGCATCCGTGGAAAAGATAGGTCGATGTTTCGGGCCGGAACCCTTCGTCAGGACTGTAGAGGGAAGGAGCAGAGGCCCTATAAAGAAGGTGGAGGGAGGGGTGGAAAGGAGAAGGCTGGTAGGTTCCAGGTGACAAACCGGTAAGGGGAAAGATAAAGGGGTGGGGGGGGGGCAACAGGGAGGTGATAGGCAGGAAAGGTGAAGAAAGACGAAGGGCTCTGGCCCGAAACATCGACCGATCTTTTCCACGGATGCTGCCCGACCTGCTGAGTTCCTCCAGCGTGTTGTGAGTGTTGTTTTGACCCCAGCATCTGCAGATTATTTTGTGTTTTTGAAATCCTAAATAGTTTTATGATGTTTTCAGTCTTTTTTGTGCATGGTTTTTCATTGATTCTATTATATTTCATTGTTCTACTGTGAATGCCAGCAAGAAAATGAATCTCAGGGCAGCGTATGGTGACATATACACTCAGACGCCATTTTATGAGGTATACCTGTGCACTTTCTCATTAATGCAAATATAAAATCAGCCAACTACATGTACAAAAACAGGTCAATGTATGAAAGCATGCAGTCGAGGTCAAGATGTTCAGTTGTTGTTCAAAGCAAGCAACAGACTGGGGAAGAAATGTGATCTAAATGACTTTGACCAAGGAGTTATTGTTAGCACCAGGCGGAGTGGTTTGCATATCTCAGGAACTGCTAATCTCTTGGGATTTTCATGCATAACAGTCTCTAGAATTAAGAGTGAAAGACCAAAAACATCCAGTGAACAGCAGTTTTGTGAGTAAAAATGCCTTGTTAAGGAGAGAGTTCAGAGGAGAATGGCCAGACTGGTTCAAACTGCCAGGGAGACATCAGTAACTTGAATAATCAGGTGCTACAACTGTGATGTGGAGAAGAATCTCTCTGAAAGCATAGCCCGTTGAACCTTGAAGTGTATGGGCTGTAGCAACAGGAGACTATGAGCATACTCTCTATGGCCATTTTATTAGCTACAGGAGGTACCACTGAATATACGTATTTTAATAATAAATTTACTTTGAGCTCTGAACTTTGAGTAGCCTTAGGTTGTTTGTGTCCATACTGACTCCAAGACTGATAAGTAGGCCACAGATACTGCCAGAGTGAACCCCAACCTTGTTACAGAATTTCAAAGAGAAACTTTTGATGCAAGTGCTCTGTTGATTTCTTTCTGGGCCTCTGGTGTGAAGGAGGATGGAGTTGGTTATTAGATCTGCAGCCAAAATCCTTTAGTTCGAAGCCTATTTCCAGTTAATATAAATACTGGCAGGCAGCAGATAAAGGAGGCAGATCTGCGATTATACTTATGCTTATGATTATGCATACTTATGCCAGAGTCAGGGAGATAAGGAGACCAAATGTAACCTTCGTTTTTGGATGATCAGTGTGAACTTCCTTCATCGCCAGAAGCAGTGGGTTCTCAAGAGCTGTTCAAAATGGAGGTTTGGAAATCTATTGTTTCAGGATTCCCAGAGTGTTCCTGGTGTAGTTGTTGGAGGAGTTGAACTTTCACCAGACTGTTCAAAGCCTACTCATGCATCACTTCCTCAATCAATGAACTTTGGTGGTAGCCCTGTGCAGGTACATTCCTGGCACATGTTTATCTGCTGCCAGGTTTTAGCACTATGATACATGACGCAGACATATGGTATAGAGAGGTTCAACTCAGTTTGATAGGCTATTTTGTCTAGCAGCAAATCCTCTTTTGAAGTTGGAACCTTTTTATTTGTTACTATATGTAAGGTCTTCAATCCATTTTATTTGATTTGCATTATAATTTACAGAATTTTTGATAGAATGATAGTTTTATACCTCCAGCTGTGGAATAATAATAATCAATTTGAGCAAGTTATGTCATTTTCTCATTTCTAAGAAAATGTTCCATTTTCAAACCATCTGGTTATTTGCTAAATGATATTCATCAACTTAGCAAGTAAGATGTTGCCAGCAAATTGTGTGAATCTTTTTGTGTAATTTTAACGCAAATATTTTTTTCAGGGACAGAGAATAAGGACCAGAATTAGGCCATTTAGCACATTGAGTCTGCTCTGCCATTTCACAAGGAAGGATTCAGTAAATCTGGTCAACAGCTCCACCCACTAAGCAGCTCTCCACCCCCCTCACCACCACTATTTGATCATTTCCTGCCAGAATCACCTTCTGTAAAAACACTCCTGTGTCTAGTATCATTTTATGGACATACAAGTGACCTAGGTATAGAAGCTAGCTTAAGTATTTATATTTATTTTGTTTTATTTATTATTGTGTTTTTTTTTGTGTTGCATGAGACCTAGAGTAACAATTATTTTGCTCTTCTTTACACCTGTGTACTGGAAATGACATTAAATCATCTTGAATCCTGGCTGATTTATTATCCCTCTCAACCCCATTCTCTTTCCTTCTTCAAGTCTTTGCTATCAACCTTTGCTTTAAATATACCAATGACATGGGCTCCACAGCCATCTGTGGCAATGAATTCCACAAATTCACCACCCTCTGGCTAAAGAAATTCTTCCTCACCTCTTTTCTAAAGGGACACCTTCTATTCTGAGGCTGTGCCCTCTGGTCCTGGACTTCTCTAGTATCAGAACTGTCCTCTCTCATTTTCCACTTTGTCAAGGCGTTTCAATGTTCAATTGGTTTCAATAAGATCCTCTCTCATTCTACTAAACTCCAGTGAGTATGGGCTCAAATCCATCAAGTACATCTCATACATTAACTTTTTCATTCCGAGGATCATTCTCATGAATCTCCTCTGAATATTCTCCAATGCCAGCACATCCTTTCTTAGATGCTTTGTGCATGGTCTGTCAGTTTTTGAGGAGGTTACCGGGAAAGTTGAAGGCAAGGCAGGGGATGTTGTCAATATGGACTTTAGCAAGGCCTTTGAGAGCTTGGTCAAGAAGGTTCAGTTGGTTGGCTTTCAACTTGAGGTAGTAAATTGGATTAGACATTGGCCTTGTGGGAGAAGCCGGAGACTGGAAGCTTGTGACAAGTGATGTGCCACAGAGATTGGTGTTGGTTCCATTAATGTTTGTCATCTATAGCTATGATAATGTGGTAAACTGAATCAGCAAAACTTGTGGGGTCTAACAGACAGCGAGGAAAGCTATCGACATTTGCAGTGCGATCTGGAAAAATTGGCTGGAAAATGGCAGATGGAATTTAATGCAGGCAAGTGTGAGATGTTACACTTTTGGAGGACAAACCAGGTAGCACCTGCACAGTGAGCAGTAAGGCCCTGAAGAGTGCAATAGAACAGAGGGATCTGGAAATAGAAATCTATATTTCCTTGAAAGTGACGACACAAATAGATAGTGTCATTACGTTGACTTTTGACACATTGGCCTTCAAAAATGTAAGTATTGAGTACATGAGTTAGAATGTTATGTTGAAGATGTATAAGATTGTGGTGAGATCTAATTTGGAGTATTGTGGGCAGTTCTGTTCATCTACCTACAGGAAAGATATCAATAAGATTGAAAGAGTGCAAATAAAATTTACAAGGATGTTGCCAGGGCTTGAGGACATGAGTGATAGGGAAAGGTTGAATGGGTTAGAACTTTGTTCTCTAGAGTGTAAGAGAATGGGAGATTTTATAAGTTATACAGAATTATGAGCAGTATAGATTGGGCTTTCCACGTAGGTTGGGTGAGACTAGAATTAGAAGTCAATGGATTAAGGATAAAAGGTGAAATGCTTATGGGGAACATAAGGGGTTATTTCTTCAGTCACGGTGTGGTAAGAGTGTGGAATGAGCTTGAGCAGGAAGCTGAAGTGATGGATTTGGGTTCATATTTAACATCTAAGAGAAATTTGGATAGGTAGAATCTAAATCAGGTTTAATATCACTGCCAAATGTCATGAATGGGTGGGGTATGGAGGACTATTATCCAGTTTCAGGTCGATGGAACAAGGCAGATTAGTAGTTCAGCATGGACTTGATGGACTGAAGAGCTTGTTTCTGAGCTGTGGTGTTCTATGACTCTATCCTACTCAACATTGACCCAACATTGCTCACAATACTGACACAGAATGTGGTCTAATCTACGCCTTATAATGGCTCAGCATTACATCCTTGCCTATATATTCTAGCTGTCTTGAAATGAATGTTAACATTGCAAATGCGTTCCTTACTGACTTAACCTGCAAGTTAACCTTTAGAGAATCCTGCATGAGAACTCCTAAATCCCTTTTTATCTATGATTTCTGAATTTGCTTCCTGTTTACAAGATAGTCTATAGAATTATTCCTTCTATCAAAGGTTATGATTGTGCAGTTCCCTGTACTATATTTTATCTGCTACTTGTTTGCCCATTCTCCTAATCTGCCCATGTCCTTCTACAGACTCCCTGCTTCTTCAACTCTACTTGCCCCTCCCTCTATCCTTTTACTGCAATCATTCAAGTTGAGTATAATATTCTCTCAAGAGGTTATTCCCCGAATGGAGAACATTCATTTGTGACTTCTTTTTTAATGGGGGGAAGCTGATGCATGGGCAGTCACTACATGGTCTTTTACAGATCAGTGTCATGGCCCAGTGGCATGACATGCAAGATGACTGGGGATCTTTAGCTGCTGTAACCTTCCTCCACCTTCTCTGCTGTTGTGATGTGCCATCATCTTCCTCCAGCTCCACAGATGAGGCCTTGATTGGATCACTCTTTGTCTGGAACCTCCCCTTTGACCTCCCATTGATATACACTATAATGTGATAAGAAGCAGGCCATCATCAGCCTCTGTGGAACACCACCTGTCACTGGAAACTAACCAGAAAAGGCCCACTTTATTCCCACTCTTTGCCTCCTACCAGTGAGCCAAGTTTCTATCCATGTCATAATCATTCCTGGAATCCCAATTGTTCTTATCTTGTTTAACTGCAGCATCCTGTTAGAGGCCTTCTGAAAATCCAAGTGAACAACATCCACTAACTCCTCTTTGTCTATCCTGCCTGTTATTTCCTCAATGAATTCCAACAGATTTGTCAGGCAAAATTACCTCTTAAGGAAACCATGCTGACTTTAGTCTGTTTTATCACGTGCCTCCAAATAACCCTGAAACCTCATCCTTAATAATGTACTCCAACATCTTACCATCCGCTGAAGTCAGGCTAACTGGCTTACGATTGCCCGTCCTTTGAATCCTTCCCTTTTTAGAGTGGATTGACATTTGCAACTTTCCTGTCCTCTGGAACATTTCCAGGATCTAGTGGTTCTTGAAAGATCTCTATTAATAACTCCACAATCTTTTCAGTTACCTCCTTCTGAACCCTGGGGTGTAATCCATCTGGTCCAGGTGACTTCCTTACCTTCAAACCTTTCAGCATCCCAAGTACTTTCTGTTTAGTAAACACTACATTCACTTCTGTGTGGGCATGTGGCCAAGTGGTTAAGGCATTGGACTAGCGACCTGAAGGTTGTGAGTTCGAGCCCCAGCCAAGGAAACATGTTGTGTCCTTGAGCAAGGCACTTAATCACAGATCGCTCTGCGACGACACCGGTGCCAAGCTGTATGAGTCCTAATGCCCTTCCCTTGGACAACATTGGTGTCGTGGAGAGGGGAGACTTGCAGCATGGGCAACTGCTGGTCTTCCGTACAACATTGCCCAGGCCTGCGCCCTGTAGAGTGAAGACTTTCCAGGTGCAGATCCATGGTCTCACAAGACTGACGGCTGCCTTTACTTACTTACATTCACTTCTGCCCCCTGACACTCTCAATCATTTAATGGTCAATCACTTAGATCAAATTTCGCTCTTCATTCTGATGTTTGGACCAAATAACAACTGAACCACTTGACTATGTCTGCATATTTTTATGCACTGAGTTGCTATCATGTGATTGACTGATTAGAGATTTGTATAAACAAGCAGTTGTACCTAATTAAGTGGCCACAGAGTGTAGGTTCCAATTGTAGGCCCACGTTTGACCTAAAAATTGAAAGGGAAAGAGTGATTTATCCCAGATTGACTGTAAATAACACAGAAAAACTGTTTCCTTTCTGCTTTGGAAATGAATGCAAAACTTCAGTGCTTTTACTTTAAAACAGGTTGCTTGAAAGTGGCTCACTCAGCAACTCTCTAAGGGAAAAGATAGAAAAATCTAGAACATAGTACAACACAGAAACAGGCCCTTTGACTTATAATGTCTGCACCAAACATCATGCCAAATTAGACTAAATCTTTTCTGTCTGCACATGATCCATATCCCTCCACTCCCTATATATTGATGTATCTATTTAACAGCCTCTTAAATTTTATTCTAAAGATCAGTAATTGATAACGTAAAGTCTGATTTCAAGTCAACAATGCTTTAAAAAAGAACAGCACCATCATTTACGCTACCACCAGAGCTCAGCAAGTAACAATGGTGGAAATGTCTAAAGGATGCCATTGAGATCTGAAACTTATCAGTATCTTTGGCAAACTTAAGGAAAACATCAGCATGTGTGCTTCCCTCAACATTGGAGTTAAATTTGACACTGACTCTGGGGTAGAATGAGAATGTTAAATTTAATCCAGGGTCTGTGTGAAGGTGTGCTGTAATACATTGGTCTACCTGTAGATGGTGACATTGCTTTATCTCCACGTATCAGCTTAAGCACAATGGCCTAATTGCAAATATCTTTTGGTGAAATAGGAGTGGTGTAGATGAGAACACTCTTTGCACATAAATTAGGCTGAGTTTAATTTTCTCAAAGCCAAATTTTCCACAGGGCTTTCTGTGAGGGACAACTATTGCCAAACCGAGCGGTTGCAGAGAATACAGTGGTTTATTAGCAATGTAGACAGCCGTCCCAATCACATCAGGGTCAGAGAGGAATTTAGCACCTGGTGAATCCTGGATTTGTCTTCCCAGAGTCCTGGCACAGCTAGATGTGGCCATGCACCAGCATGAGTAGCACATGTTCTCGACCCCTGTCACTGGAAATTGCCTTTCCATGGACTTGATCCACGTGGATCTCCAGCTCAAATGGAGAAATGCTTTGTTGCAAGAGGGTAGTGTGTACTATAGCTATATCACATTTCACAATGCCAAGAGCTTCTCACATCCAAAATCCAGCTTCTTTCTTGAAACTGAGACACAGCATTGCTTTCTCAAATCAGGGTTCTGTGTCACCTTGGCTGTTTGTCCCACCCAGTGAGTCCATACCCCAGCCCATCTAAATCAAGCTCCCAATTCCTTTGGGAAATTGGATATAATGATGAAGTAAACAATAACATTTGCTTAGACAAGTTACCAAAGAATTTTCCATACATCACAGGAGAGCAACCTTATCTAACTCTATATGTGATGAGAAGCTTTCTGTGTCCAATTGTCATAGAATTACACTCCTGACAACTGTGAAACATCCACATTGAGTTATGGATTCTCCATAATCCTTATTTTAGAGAGTTAATCCTACATTCCACTGATAAAGGCCCTCTCCTGCCAGTACAAGTGTCCAACCCTGACCCACTTATAGGCAACTGTTTCTAAAGATGCAGCGTGGCCTAGATTTCCACACTGAGCATCAAAGGTCCTTCTGCATTAAACCTGTTTTTTTCTTCCTGCCCATCCATCCTGCCACACATCTACACTCTAGGGACAAGTTATGACAGCCAATTAACCCACCAGTCAGTGCAGCATTGGCATGTGGGGAAGGGATCTCCAATGGTCACGAGCAGAGTAAACAAACTCCACATCGTAGGAAAACAAAAGTTTTCAGAAATCTTCCAGCTGGGTGAAACACAGGTCTGATTAGTGTGAATACATTTGGCAGTGAGGTAGATCAACAAGCTTTGATGTCTACCTCTCCCCCTTCTGCTTGTAGATTAGGTCAATGATGCTCTTCCTCATAAATTCTAACTTGCTTCAACTAGAGGCATTATTCTTACAACCGCTATCAAATCCGGTCCCCTGGAACCAAGTACTAATCAGCTGATAAGCCAGTATTTCTAGGAGTTTCAGACAGTGATTTGCACAAATATCTTCAAATTCCAGTTGGTAAAGAAGGTGAAAGCTTCATTGATCAGACTGGCAAAGTCATTTGACAGAATGTCTCATCATCAAAACTTTCAGTTATTAAGTCCTTGTTTGGCTGAGAAAAGACATCCTGCCAGAATCCTCAAACAGTGTCAGACCTCAGTGGAGAATGGAAATGTTGTACTGCAGATGCCAAAGAGATTTTCTCATTCAGTTTTCTATATTGTCACATGGTCCCTATTTATTCTGTTATATCATTCATATCTTTCCACCAGAGAGAAAAAAAATGACAATTTGGGCAAGGAGATTACTAGAATATAAGAGAACTGGAGAAATTTGAGGTTTCTCCACAGAGGTAGGTGCTCTTCACTGAGAAGGTTTAATTCCACATATCATAGGCCTACAGATCATTTTATACTGATCTGTGTCTATCCTTGGCTTCCACACTATTAATCATATCAACACGCTCACAAATCAGGACCTTTCCCTTAGGGAGAGTAGTGCGTACACCATCGGTAATCTAGAGCCTTTCATTAAGGTATATAAAACAGACTCCCAATCCCAACAACTGCTGGAGAGTTTATGCTTTATTTGTTAAATAAATATGAATCTCTGTCCTGAAAAACATCTCATCTTATTTTGAGACCATAACCCCTCATTCTTAACATGTCAGCTATGGGAAATATCAGCTCCATGTCTAACCAGCCTCTTCTCATTCTCCTAAGTCCTGGAGAGTAGAGTCCTCAGACAATCCTGATCACCTCCCTGACCCGAAACATATTCATCTCAATGACATTCACCTCCTCCATCAAACCAGTCATCTCCATACTTGAACCCTTCTTGATTGTGTCCACAACTCAGACCTTCACTCCATCTCCTCTGGTCAAATCTCTGATCATCTCGCCACCTACTCTTAACTCAACACCAGCTCACTTCCTCATGAAATCCCTTCACTGGATCAGCAAGGGATCTCAGCTGAATGGAGTATCTGAGCAAACCCTGAAGACTTAATGCTTTAAAATACACTGTTTAGGATTAGAAATGTAATATTCATTTCCTTTGTTTCCAGTCCATTCCTTTGACATTAATCCTTGCATATTTTTAAGTACTTCAATCAATTTACATTACTGTTTTTAAATGATTTATTGATCTACATTTCCAGGTATCTTTGCTGATTTGTCCTATTAAATTTCTTATTGTAATAGGAATATATGCTGTTCTTTTAGGTCATATCAAATTAAACCCTTTTGCTGTTCATTATTAACTCTTTCTATTCCTTAGTTTTAAAATGTTGATACCATTCTGTGTAGAAACGTATTTGCATATAAAAACTCATGAGTTTGCACTATGCTGCAAACCAATTTCTTCTGGGGCCGAAGATAGATTTTCAGTGTTGCATTTTGTGCAAGCCTTTATGCAATTTGTGATTTTCTTCTCAAATATAAAATAATTGTACATAACTTTGGTGTCACATGCAAACAATGAGTGAACTTTTTTCTGATGTTATCAGATTGGCCCTATGCTCATTTGAGTTCAGAAGCATGAGACGACATTATGAAACGTAGGATTTCGAGTGGGCTTGACAGGTGAGATGATGAGAGAATAATTCCCCTCTGGAATTAGAATCATTGAGTATAGTTTCCGGATGAGCAGCTGTCCAGCAAAGACAAGAAAAATTTACTTTTGTCTCTCAATTTCTCCACTGCAGAGAAGTCAATTAACATATTCAAGACAGTCAAATAATTCTTTGGTCTATGGGGAAGTAAAACTATGACAATGATCTTATTGAGCTGTGGAAGAGATTCATGAGCCACACAGCAATGTTCCCTCTAACGTATGCACACATCTTTTGCTACTCGTGCACAAAGGAACTTAAACTGTGTACAAAAGATTGGTACCCTCTAACTTGCTGGTGAATTTGCAAGTAGGAAGAAGTGGAATGATATTTGGAAACTTGACTTTTTAAAGCATCATTTAACAAGCAAATCATATAAGCTCTTAAGTTCTTATTGACAGTGTTTTGCTGGCTGTTAAAATAAATACCTCTATATATAAAATTCAGAGCGCACATGTTGTTGTCACTGGGCAATAAATTGCACAACGCACAAATTAAAGGAAACATTGCATTGGTCTTTACCTGGTCCTATTTCTTATGCTCTTATGTTTATATTTAACCTCCATCAATGTCTGCCAACGTGACTGGAACTGATAAAAGTACTGCTGAAAGATCCACCAACAGTTCATTTCAGGTAAATGCTCATTATTGCATGATCAACAGTTTCCAAATGCATTGTGTACACTAGAGGGTGCAGAGCGCACTCAACTCCTAATCTTACAATAAAATTCATACCTTTGATATCTTCATACATTTCGTCATCCACTAAATGTTAAAATTCTGCCAGAAGCTGCAGACCCTGAGAGTCCACAATCCGGGTTCACTTTGCTCAAAACTATACTGTATAGCAGGAATCACTGGCAAGGATTATAGCACATCACCGTGTCCCATCATTCAAACTTTCTTGAAGGTTAACACTGCTGACAGTGCAGAAAGAAGGAAAGCCTTCTCTTCACCTGAATATATTTTATCTTTATTATTCACTTAAGGGAGGTAGGCTTCACAAGCTGAGCCAGCATTAAATGGTCTGTCCCAGCTGCCCTTGAGGTCATGGTGCTGGGCTGCCTTCTTGAACCGCAGCAGCTCTTGAGGAGTGGATGTACCCACAATCCTTCAGGGAAACAGTCCCAGGATTCTGTCCTAGTGATGGTGAAGAAACTTTGAAAATGTTTTAGCCAGAAAACAAAAAGGAATCCCTAAGTAAAATTATCTATTACAGTTGATGCAACATTACTGAGGATATCACCACTTCCCTGCCATTACACCTGAAAACACTACGAAGGATCAGAGAATCTGGATACAGCGAATCTAGAAGTTCATTGGCATAACACACAAAGCACCGGAGGAACTCTACAGCTTAAGCAGTATCAATTGAATATGAATAGGCGGCACTTCAGTTTGTGTAACTTTCTTTCAGAAACCGAATCTTTTTTATTTTTGTGCTCTTGCTAAGCACTTTCTAAGAGCAGATCTTATCTTCCACAAAGAGGCACCTCAAAAAAGTTATGAGGTCAAACAGTCTGTTAGCAAATTAAAACACATTGGTGTATTGGATTTGGTGTAGATGGACGAATGATCAGATCATTCAGCCATTAACCAGCATAAACACCTTTGATAGAAGATAAAGTAAGAAATAGAAAGTGGAGGGAACACCTGTGATACGTACTGAAGAAGGACCTCGGCCCAAAACGTCAACTATTTATTAATTTCCATAGATGCTGCCTGACCTGCTGAGTTCCTCCAGCATTTTGTGTGCATTGCTCTAGATCTCCAGCATCCGCAGAATCTCTTCTGTTTTATGGTTTGTGAGATCTGACTGGATGGGGACTAAGAAGGATTAAATAATGCAAATGATGGTACTGCTGACTGAGAGATGTTGCTGAATCAATTGATGGTTATTGGTATTGCTTTATCAAGATACAGTGAAAAGCTTGTTTTGCATACTATTCATACAGATCAAACCATTGCACCATACATTGAGATAGAATAAGGTAAAGCAGCAAGGAAAATGCAGAATAAAGTGTGAAAGTTAGAGAAAGTGCAGTTCAGGGAAACAATAAAGTGCAAGATCACAATGAGGTAGATTGTGAAGTCAAGAGTCAATTTTATCATACAAGAAGTTCATTCAAATATCCAGTAACAGCACGATAAAAGCTGTCCTTGGACCTGATGCTACATGCTTTCAGGTTAATGTGTCTTCTGCCCAATGGGAGAGGGTAGAAGAAAGAAGGTCTGGGGTGGGTGGGGTCTTCGATAATGCTGGCCACTTTATTGAGGCAGCAAGAAGCATAGACAGACTGCATAGTGGGAGGTTTATTTCCATGATGTTCTGAGCTATGGCCTCAACTCTCTGCAGTCTGTTGGGGGATACATGCAGAGTAGTTGCCATACCAAGCTATTACGTGTCCAGGTAGGGTACTTTCTATGGTGCATCAATAAAAATTGGTGAGGGTCAATGGGGCATTACAAATTTCTTTAGAGTCCTGAGGAAGTAGAGGCATTGGTAAACCTCATGGCCTTAACATCAATGCAGTTGGATCTGCTCAGGTGAGATGTATCCAAAGGAAGGTAACTGAGGACAGAAAAAAGGGATAAACAGCAGGTGCTGGGATGATGAGACACCGAACACTGCATCTGTTAGAAAACTGAAACAGAACAGAATGTTGAAAAGATACGGCGAGTCAAGCGGACATCACAGTTAATAACATGCATCAGTTCATCTGAAATTATCATCTGGATGAGTTCCATGTTATATGGGGGATGTGATGTGTCTTGTCAGGAGATGAGGGGCTGCTCCTCAAATTGAAATTAGCCACTGTTGCAAAAGTGTAAGAGGCTAAAGGCAGTGGAAACAAGTCTTCTCAACCCTGTCACAGCAGAAATGAAGATACAGTATGTAGGTCCCTCAAGTCCGTCTCTTCCATCTCTAATGCTCCATCACATAAGCACATTTAGAAACTTAAAACGCTAAAATATAATATAAAATAAGTTATGCTCAAAATAAATCTGATAACACAGCCTCCATGTTACTTAGTGGGAACAATATTCAAATAACTAATTTATTGCTATACTGAAAGAATTAAAGAGCTCATTAAATAATTAGGTTGAAGAAAATGAGAAGAACCCATCTGATAAAATCTGCATTGCTTCACCCTAGAACTGTAATTTTCGTTGTCAAAATGGGCTGAAAATCAAGAGGGAATATTAATCAATATTTATACAAAAAATCATTATCTTCAGTGATTACTTTTTTCATGACTTTCAATACATTTACAAACCCACACAGACATTCTGCTCCAGCCAGAGCAGTTCTGAGCTACAAAGATAGTGCTTAATCAAATTCCTTGGAAGAAACAATATGAATTTAAAATATTAAATCATTTGCAAGGCATTTGGATGCAAACATTGGTAAGGTTAGGGTCTATTGGTGGGATTTTCAGGTCAGGTTGTATTTGAAAATTGGAAGGTGTGTGGACTGGACAAGGATAAGGACCAGACATCCCGTTGCTAGATTTCCATCTGGGAGATATCCTTCAAGTTATAGGGAAGGGATATGTACCTTTCAATCAGTAGTGGCATGATTGTTCTCACCTCACTGGTTCTGAGACCTTGCTACATGCACTTAGAGTCAGAGTCATACACCCCTACAGTTCAGTCATTTGAGACCGAATAACGTTCCCATTTGTCTATGTTTGGCCTATATCCCTCTAAACCTTTTCTATCCATGTACCTCTCCAAATGTCTTTTAAATGTTGTTAATATCCCTGCTTCAGTCACTTCCCTTGGCAGCTCATTCCATATGTAGACCCAGGAGAAAAAGCTGCTCCCAGGTTCATATTAAATCTCTCCCCTTTCAACCTAAAGCTATGCCCTCTAATTCTTGATTCTCCAGCCCTGGGGAAAAGACTATGCACATTCACCATATCTATGCCCTTCATGATTTTATACATCTCTTTAACATCATACCTCATGTTTACCACCCACAGTCCAACAGCCTGGTGGAACGTTTCCACAGGCACTTGAAGTCAGCCCTGATGGCACACCTCCGAAGGCCAGACTGGGTGGATGAACTCCCCTGGGTGCTGCTTGGCATCCGCACGGCACCAAAGGAGGACCTAGCCACATCATCGGCCAAACTGGTTTACGGTGCCCCGTTCACAGTTCCTGGTGAGTTTGTGCCAGCATCCCGTGGCCAGGAGGACACACCTGGTGGGGTCCTAACTAAACTCCAGGAGCGGCTTGGAACACTTGCTCCAGTCCTGACGTCCCACCACAGAACAACACCCTCTTTCGTGCTGAGGGACCTACAACAGAGAGGGTATGTTTTTATTCGCCGAGGCATGCACAGACCACCCCTGGAGTGACCATACGAGGGACCCTACAAGGTGGTGCGCCATAATGGAGCAACCTGCGTCCTCGATATCGGTGGTCATGAAGAAACTTTTACCATTGACCGTCTCAAACCGGTGCATCTAGACCTTGAACGCCCGGTTACGGTACCATCCCCACGACGTCGAGGCCGGCCATCTAAAAGAGCTGAGAGTGTGCAGGCTGCGGACTCTGCCCCTCCTATCGCCAGTTCTGGGGGGGGGGGGGGTCATGTGGGGCTCGCCCACGCAGCAAGCAAACCGGCTCCAGCAGTCGCCGGCGAGCCCACGGCCAGCGGCAACCGAAAGGGCTCTGAGTGTGTGGCAGACCTCGGCCCGGAAGCCGACGTCGCTTCCACCCTGCAAAGGACAGGGGTTGCTGGGAGCGGGTTACTTAAGCACGCACCGATTAAAACAGTAAACGGTTCAACCAGACCCTGCTTGACTCAGTGCGTTGCTTTCACTCATTGTGTATCAGCGCGACTACATTGGCGGAGAGGAGAAAATGGCAGCGCGACGCAGCTCACAGCGGCCCTCCGGTGGTGATGTCCGTTATTTGTCAAGTAGGGTGCCGTGCACAATCCTGATTTGATGGCGACAGACTTGAGAGCACGGAGGAACATCTGGAGAAACTTCTGAAATGCCTGCTTCGCTGTCGCTGCTACTATGTGGTCCAGAATCTCCGGAGGAGAAGGTCCCGAGTCCTCGGCTTTGCTTGTTGCTCGACAGCCGGGGTGGGGTCGAAGCGCTCGGCAGAGGATGGCACTCAGAGAGGCTGTATCAGAGGGGCTGGTCAGAGGCTCGAAGTTTTCGGACGGACTCAGAGTCGGCTGCAGTCGGTGCTTCCAATGCATCGACAGTTGTCGGTGCTGGATGTTCATGGCAGGGAGAGTTTCTCCCTTCTACCCTTTGCGTGAGATGATGAGTCAATCCGGGACCTTGAGACTTCTTTTTACCGTACCCATGGTCTACTCTTTATCAAATTACGGTATTGCTTTGCATTGTTGTAACTATATGTTATAATTATGTGGTTTTGTCAGTTTTAGTCTTGGTTTGTCCCATTTTTTTTGTGATAACATTCTGGAGGAACATTGTATCATTTTTAACGCATGTATTTCTAAATAACAATAAACAAGGACTGATGTCCTCACAATCTAATAATCATAATAATCATTTCCTTAGGCTCCACCGAATAAAGTCCCAGCCTGCTCATGCTTTCTGTCTGTAACTCAGGCCGCCCCTGTGATTCCCCTCTGCACCCTCCCCATTTTAATGGCACTATTCCGATAGCAGAGAGAACAAAACGGTACATCGTACTCCAAATGTGGCCAGTGCCTGCTGTTGTGTTTCCTGTATTGCAAAAGCCCAAGTATCTCATTATCTGAAAGTGTTTCAAATGGCCCAAAGTCATGGAAGGTGCCATGTAAGTGCAAAGCTTTCCTTTTCTTGATGTTGTTGGTGCAAGAACAGCAGAACGGTTGTCAGCACCCAGTCCAAGACAACACAACTGTGCTTCTGGATGAATTCCACTAATGTAACCCATGAAGCAAAGGAAAACTTTGCCAGTTAGTGAAAATATTGGCAGAATATTGTAATTCAGCAGAGAAGAGCTGATCTTCCTTCCTATTTCTCCCCTTTACTTACCTCACCTCTGCAAGCATCAGAGATATTAGATGTCTCTAGTGTTATTGCTGATTGTCAGCTGGCCCTTACTGGTGCCTGTGTGACATGTTCCTACCCCTGAGACAGCCACATGGGAGATTTCTGTAGAAGCAATTACCAAGCACATAATCTTTTCCTTTGCAAATGTCTTCACTCGTCATGTTTAATAAAATATGGTGGAACATGTGTCCGATGTGATGTATTCCAATAAAACTGCAAAAATATTAAAATATCTAATATGCTTACCATTCATTGTGTGATGGATGTATACTGAATGCAATATTTCAGGGACAGTCTTCAGGGACTGTTCTAATCAACAAAAATTCAGTGTTTGATTTAATGTAGTAAATGGCTTCTACAATTTTAATTTAAACCTTGCAGCAGGAAATGGACTGTTGTCATATGAGTTTTACTCTAGTTATTCAATGTCTTATTCCTTTTCTGTACATGGATGTCTACCTAACCTATTCAATGTAATGGTCTGGGTCATCCTTGACTCACTAACTTGTGGTTCCAAACTGCCTGCACGAGTGGTGGTGGAGGTGGGGATTCTCACAACATTGAAGAAGTTTCTAGACGAACACTGAAACCATCAGCTATGAGCTGACTGTTTGGTCCTTGTGGCCAGCTTGTGATGGTCTGAAGGTCCTGTTTCTATGCTGAATAACTTTATGAGTTTTGAATGGTCCATGAGGAGAAATTGAGAGCAGATCTATTCATACAGGAATTGAAATATTTGCCATAGTTCATTGCAACCTGTAGCACACTCTGAAGCATTGAAGGATGGGAAATTAGTTTCTCTGACGAGAGAATCTATGCAGGGTCGATTGGGGGATGGATCAAGGGAGAAGGATGTAGTTCAGGATGGTGAGATTGAAATAGGAAGAAATTTATAGTCAAAGAGCTGACATTATTTGAAATGATGAGAATTATTCAAGGTGAGAATTATTCCAGGATTCAAGATGACATCAGAGCAAGCTGCTCTCTGCAGTTGTACTCATTCCTTCTTTTATAATCATTTTATTCTTATCAATCTAAATTCTGTGTCTCTGTAACACTTTACTCATTATTCTGTTATTGTTTTCTCTGGTACTACCTCAGCATACTGTTGAAATGAAATGATATTACGGAGGTCAAGTAGAAACAAAGATTTACACTGTACCTTGGTACACGTAACAAATATAAACCAATTTACTAATTTGCCAATTTGGAGTTTGAGGTGAATATACCTGGAACAAGTAGGAAAAAAGACAACAATGAATAATCTTGCTAAGTGGACAAATAGGAAAGATTGCAATTTACCGCATTTGTGCTCCTGCTTCTAATATCCATAGGTTTCAAAATTTGCTCCCTCTTCCCTCTGGTCACTTCATTGTCAGTCAATTCCAATTGTCTGCTGCAAACCATCCTCCTCCTCTTCCTCTTCCCTCATCATAATGGAAGGCCACAAGAACTAATTAGTCATCCTAAAAATATCTTCCAGGATCAGCGACAAATCAGGTTCAACAACCTGTCGCACCAAGTCCACACTGGTCTCCTCAAAAAGTAAAATCCCAGAAAAATAGACAAATGGAAGAATGAGTAGGTCAGAGTGAGTTAATGCTGATCCTATAAATAAAGAAAGGAATAACCTGTTAACTGGAAAAGGGTAGGTCCGCACACAGCTTGCAATGTTTTGCAAAGTAATGTGATAACTTTCTTTGAGGAAATTGTTCTTCTGAATACTGCTGCTGTTCAATTCACTTCTGACACTCCCACTTCTGACCTGATGGAAGTTGAAGATGACTGGAGTGAAGACATTGCAGTAATGTACACGAACTGGGATAGTTGACCTCCAACAAAGGAAGTTATTTCCCTTGATCCAACCACTGGATTGCCTTCCCCTTGGAAGGAAAATGGTTAAAATCTACAAATGTTTGTAAATGCATTCCCTCTTAGCAAAACCTCACTGGGGGTCAGTCATTCATCATCTTGTTATGGAGACATGTAACAGAAAATCAATTTAGTCTAAATGTAAGATATTCTGATGAGGCTGGTCTTCTTGAAGATAAGTGATGGATCTAAATCACAATCAGGTTTTTATCACTGACATTTGTCATGAAATCTGTTGTTTTGCAGCAGCAGTACTGTAATACATAAAAGAAACAGTAAGATACAGTAAGAGATTAAAAATAAATGAGTAGTGCAAAAGAGAATAAGGTTGTGAGGTCATTTTCATGGATTCATGGACTGTTCAGAAATCTGATGACGAAGGGAAATAAGCTGTTTCTAAATCACTGACTGTATATCTTTGGGCTCCTGTAGCTCCTCCCTGATAGTAGCAATGAGAAGAGGGCCTATCCCAGATGGTGGGGGTCATTAATAATGGATGCCGCCTTTCTGAGGCATCGTCTTTTGAAGATGTCCTCAATGGTGAGGAGATTAGTGCCCATGATGGAGCTGGCTGAGTTTACTACTCTCTGCAGCTTTTACTTGTCCTCTGCATTGGCACCTCCATACTAGTTAGAATGCTCTCCACAATGTATCTGTAGAAATTTGTTAGTCTTTGGTGACATACCATATCTCCTCACTGGCCACTGGCATGCATTCTTTGTAAATGCATCGGTATATTGGGCCCAGGTGAGCTTGTTATGTTCAATCTGCCTTGGTGGTCACAAGAGCATTTTTGTGGGTATGGCCCATTCTCCAATACTTACAGTACTTTTGCCATGACAGATCCTCACACCCTACCTTGCAACACTGCCGCACTTCACTCATTAATGTGCTAAACAGTTACCATTCCATTCCATGCCGTCTTTTCTTTATCCTCCCCTAAACTCAATTACTGACCCATTGGCACAGAACTCCTGCAAGTTTGTAAGTTCTGGTGCAGTGTTTTAAAGCACAATTTCAATTTCCAATGAACCATCATCATCTCCCTCATGGTGACAAGAATTCATCAAGAATCTGCAGAAAATGCTTTGCAAAACATTTCATAACCATGAGAGGGTTTTCAGAATTAAGATCAGATTTACTGTCACTGTCATAGATGTGTGAAATGTGCTGTCTGCAGCAGCAGTACAGTACAAAATTACTATACAATTACAAAAAAATAAAAAGTGCAAAAAAAGATGTTACAAAGTCCAGTTCATGCGTTCATGGACCATTCAGAATTCTGATGGCAGAGTGGAAGAAGCAGTGTCACAATTATTGAGAGTTGGCCTTCAGGCTCCGGCACCTCCTCCCTGACTGTAGTAACAAGAATCAGATTTATCCTTGATAGTAAGGGTATATAATGAGGGAACCACTTTCTTGAGGCACTGCATTGATGATGGGAAGAGTTATGCCCATGAAGCAGCTGAGTCTACAATATTCTGTGGCTTCTTGAGATCCTGTTCATTGGAAAATCCATTCCAGTGTGTGACGCATTCAGAATGTTTGCATTGTGCACCTATCGAACTTTTCAAAAGACTTCAGTGACGTGTAAATCTCCTTAAATTTCTAAAGAAGTAGAGCCTCTTATGTGCCTTCTTCATGATTGCATCAACGTGTCGGACCCAGGACAGATCCTCCGAGATTCCTCCTTTCTGGGAACGAGAAACTACTCATCCTTTCCAACAATGTCTGACCAGTTGTTGCCTGGATTGGAGAGAATGCCTTATGAGAATAGGTTGAGTGAACTTTGAGCGATGGAGGATGAGGGGTGACCTGATAGAGGTATATAAGATGATGAGAAGCATTGATCGTGTGGATAGCCAGAGGCTTTTTTTCAGGGCTGAAATGGCTAACACGAGGGGGCATAGTTTTAAGGTGCTTGGAAGTAGATAAAAGGGGTATGTCAGAGATATGTTTTTCACACAGAGAAAGGTGGGTGTGTGGAATGCACTGCCAGTGACAGTGGTTGAAGCAGATAGAATAGGGTCTTTGAAGAAACTCTTGGATAGGTAAATGGAGCTTAGTAAAATAGAGGGCTATGTGGTAGGGAAATTCGAGGCAGTTTCCAGATAGGTTACATGGTCAGCACAACATTGAGGGCCAAAGGGCCTGTAATATGCTGTAGATTTCTATGTTTTATGTTCAATGTTCAATGAGGACTAGTGTGTGTTTTGCTGCCTTCCCCTTCCTGAAGCCCACAATCAATTCCTTGGCCTTGTTGATAGAGAGTGTAAGGTTGTTGTTGAAACAGCACCCAATCAGCTGATCTATCTCACTCTTGTACATCTCTTTGTGGCCATCTGAGTGTAACACCTGTGCAGCACCCGTCTTATCATGTGTGACTAGTCATTGCACTCATTAGAGAAAATCAGCTTACACTAGGTGCTAATGGGCCATCAGAAGAACCCAGGTATCCAAAGGAAGCAGTGAATAGAAACCACGCACTTCTGGAAATAAGGTTTTGTTCATAAGAAATAGAAACAATAAGTACAAAATATTTACAAAATTCAAACATTCTGTTTAGGTTCCAAATCTTAGATATCAAAAAAAGTCAAATTCCCATTTAGCTAAGATCAGTGATATTCATTAGAATAACCGTTGTACTCCGATTTCTCTAATTAGATCTAGTGTTATTTCCTATTTAGAAGTTTACAGACTCAATTTTTCTTTTTACTTATCCCCAGTTAGTTAGAAAACCAAATATAATTCCTATTCTCAAGTATTAGAGTTAACTTCAGTTTCAGTTCCAGGCAGTATACCTATAAGTTTAAATTCAAATTTTAAAATTATATATACACGATTTAACTCCTTTCACAACAATTCTCCAACATCACAACTCTTAAACAAAGCAAATCTCATTCAGTAACTAAACAAAGTCTGTGCAAAAATAATTATTTCTCACAGAAAATCAAATTTGGATTCTTTGAATGAAAATAAACTTATACATCCAACCTTATTAAATCCTCTGCATCATGACACATTTCGTTCTTGTGCTGGTTCTTCATCTGGATAGCTCGCCATCTTGGTTCGTAGGATGAAATAGTTGATCATCCACAGCTAAGTCAATTCACAAACTTGTACAAGACTTGACCAAATGTCTTGCTATGATTTTGCAGAACTAATTCCCGACTACACGGTAGGGATTTTTTGACACTGGTCTCTGCCGATATTGTTTTGTTATAGCTGCTGCATGTTATAGCTGTAGCATCAATAAATCTTTTATTGCTATTGTCTCTCTTCCAGGCGTTTCACTCTGAGGGTTTCAAGTTAATAGGGTAAAGATACTCACTACCAATTCCATTCTTAACAGTTCATGTCTTCAGATTCTAATCGATGCTGCATTTCTCCCTTTGTCCATCCTGTGTCCAGCCTGCCCCTCCTCTGCATAGCGTTTTTTTAAATTTTTGCTTTTAATCATTAAACCTCATTTTCATTCCTCTGCAGGTAGAACTTCCTAACATTACAATTTTGGGTTTAATTATCCTGGGTTACATGAGGTTTTACCAAGAAGAATGGTGTCAACTGTAATTTATAAATTGTGTTTGAGCTGTTCTTAACCACTGGACTTGATTGTAGCTTGTCACAACTCTTCTCCTCAAGCAGGGCTAAGATCAACAGCAGATCAGGTCTAACCGGAGCCTCAGTTTGGTACGGACATGTATTGTGTCCTGAGATCTGTAGGGATGCTTCGGGTGTGCTTAATCATTGATCTGTCTTGGTCTTTAAGACTGCCTTGTGAAATTTCAGCTGGACTATACTTAAGTCAGAGAATGACAATTTCTTGACTGGCAAAGGTTGTGAAGGGTTGCAGTGAGAAGGCGGGAGAAAAGGGTTAAAAAAATTAGCCAGAGTAGACTTGACCAAATGACCAAATTCTGTTTCCTGAAACCTATTATGGTCTTACAGTGTGAAGCGATGGAAGGTGACAACATGACTGCTGGAGTAATACTCATACACAGAAGGAAATTCTGGATATCTTTGCCTATTTTTGCTTCACTCTTCATGGTCACTTCAGTGGCTGAGCATAGGTGGGAAATGGTGATGATGCTGAGAAATTCTGTTTGATCCTGAGGTGAGACCCAGCATATCCAGACAAACATGCTTGAGCTGCATTCAAGATACTTGAGCATAATATCCAGGCTGATGCATGGGCACAGTGCCGAAGGAAGACAGTACAGTCAGAGTCAGAATCTTGTGACTTCCCCATTGAACTAGATCCCAACTGCTCAGTGATCAATAGTTGGCCACACTTTCTGCAAATCCATGCTTTAATGAAAATAAGTGGAAAATTTAAAATCTACTGACATCAGGTACACTGAATCTTGCATCGATATTTTCCAAATAATAAGAGCCATTATTTTACTGTTGCTGTTAGTGGGATTTAACTATATACCAATCAACTGTTGCTACCTATATTCTACAATTCCAAAAATGTGTAGTAACGTTTGGGACTTTCTGAGCTCAAAAATTTGATTGTAAATGAAAATGAAAAAAAAAAACTGCAAGTGGTGGAAAACAGAAATAAAAGTGGAAAATGGGAGAAGCATTCAGCAGATCATGCAGCATCTGTGGAAAGAGAAACTTAGTTAAATCTCAGGATGAAGGTGCTTCCATTTCCACCAAAAAATCTGTTCTTACATAAAATTCTCCTTTTGTAAATTCAGTCTGACAGTGTAGTGCTCTCGACACTCCAGATGGTGGCACTCTAAGAGAAGGTTTCATATCAGATGAACTATCCTGCAAGGCTGCCTGTCTGCCTGTTCACAGATTAGGTTGACATGTATGGAAAACTCTTCAGAACTATGTGTACATTAAAGCCTTCCTTTTATTAAGCACAATGCACCAAAACAATAAGTGAAAAAAAATAAAGCAAATTGAAAGAACATTCAAAAAGAAATCAAGGAAAACACAAAAAGTTAGATCATGGTTCAAATGGAGGTATCCAACAGGTTAAGGCTCTCCATTGATTGGAAGTCAGATATAGATGCTGCATCCTAGCTCGTTGCATCAAAGTCAATATGCAAGCCAGGGCAGTACACGCAGAAAATGCTGGGGGAACACAGCAGGCCAGGCAGCATCTATGGAAAGAAGTACAATCGACATTTCGGGCCAAGACCTTCCAGAATTTTGTGTGAGTTGCTTGGATTTCCAGCATCTGCTGATTTTCTCTTGTTTGTGAACTGAGAGCAAGCTGTTGCCTATGCAATAGGCTCTCCCTCTCCATGCAGTTGGTGAATCCAAAGGAACAGCAGAAACCGATCAGGTTTGGCACCAGCTTCATCGCAGGAATTGCCAGTCAGTGTTGAACTCAATGTAAGACTGCTTTAGGGACTCCAGTTCCAGATTTTTCCTCTATGTTTACTCCTAGAACCTTCTCCGTGAGTGGGTAGAGCTGCAAGGCAGCAGAAGTTTGAGATCAGAGTTTTCCTTCTCCTAGATGAGCTGCCAACCATGGCTGATGAGCACCATTTGCTCGAAGTGATTGGTTTTAAGGTGCCAGTAACCCACCTTTGCCCCTTCTCCTGTCAGTAGAAATGATTCCACTGGGCTTAGTAAGTAAGGCACAGTTAAAGGTCAGGAGCTGGACTTGGTTGTCAGAGGCTATTTGAGGTGCACACCACTGGGAGCATTTAATAAGTAGTGAGAGCTTATCTCCAGAATTGCCAACCAACTACACCAGCCCCCACCCCGACTTTGACAGTCTTAGGAACAGCCTAATAAGTAGAACTGCAGGAGCCCTCTAAAACAAGAGTGAGGGGTAAGGAGCTGAAAGAGACAGGATTAGAAGCTAAGTGGAGACCAGATAGAAGCTTACAAAATTATGAGAGGCATAGAGTAGGCAGCCAGAGTTGAAACATCAAATATTAGAGGGTAAACATTTAAAGTGAAAAGGAGTAAGTTCACAGGAAGGGCCTGTTCCTATGCTGTACTGTTTTAGAGTTCTAGAGGTATAAGATCACCTTGAGGTTGTTCTTCCGGTAAAGAATTGCTTTTAACAGTAGAATTGTGAAACAGATTAGAAGTGTACATGTTGAATACCATATGAAATTAATTTCCCATGAAGGGATAGTCTTAGATGGTAGGTAACAATCAATTAAGGACGACACCCAAATACGCATTTTGTTAAACTTTTACCCAGAATGTTTCTTGAAGAAATAAATTATTTTGCAAGGAACACTTGAAGAAGTGGTTCTTATATTCAATGGAGTTTAGAAGAATAGGGGGAGGTGATTTTAGATTCATAGAGAAGTGCACCATTTAGACAGGCTGCTCAACACATCAAGTCCATGCTGACCATCAGCCACTCATTTACACAAATACCACATGAATCCAATTTTGTTTGGAGTTACCCCTGCCCCCATTTTACCAGTCACTGCATACGAGGTTCGTTAGCTACTGACCTGCACATCTTTGGGAAATGGGAGAAAACCAGAGCACCCGAGGGAAATCAATGTGATCACAGTGAGGGCATTCAACCTTCACACCCACAGCATCCGTGGTCAGAATTTCCAGTGCTATGAGGTAGCAGCTCCACTAATTGTACCACTGTGCTGCTCAACGTATGCTACAGATGTTTCCTATTGAAGCATGTAAAATTCTGAGGAGAATTGACAAGGTGTTATGTTTTGTGAAATTGAAAACATTAAACAAATTAAAAGGAGGACATGGAGGACAGGAGATGTGAGTAAGTTAGTTTAGTTTTTCTCTTAAGCGTGGTAGCGTCATAGTGTACGCAATTCACTTATTCTTACATTTAACCCATAATGAATTATTTAAGGCAACAATGAATGCCTAATTAACAACCCATTTACAAGATTACTCAAGTATTACTGAAATATTACATACACAACCCTCCTCCCTACTTAGCTATAAACTCCGACAAAATAGATTGCATCTCAACTATGAAAACAGTATACTATATAATGCACTGCTTTATTAAGTTTTAATAGTAAATTTTAAATTGTCTCATTCAGGCCGAAAGATTTATTTGCTGTGGAGGCTTTCTTACTCCTGTGGGATAATGTTTTTTCCTGACAAGGGGGATCACTCTGTTCAGACAAGGGGCAGTTGTGATAGGGGACTCGATAGTAAGGGGGTCAGATAGGCGATTCTGTGGACGCAGTCCAGAGACCCGGATGGTAGTTTGCCTCCCTGGTGCCAGGGTCCGGGATATTTCTGATCGTGTCCAAGATATCCTGAAGTGGGAGGGTGAGGAGCCAGAGGTCGTGGTACATATAGGTACCAATGACATAGGTAGGAAAAGGGATGAGGTCCTGAAAGGAGAATATAAGGAGCTAGGAAGGGAATTGAGAAAAAGGACCGCAAAGGTAGTAATCTCGGGATTACTGCCTGTGCCACACGACAGTGAGAGTAGGAATGCGATGAGGTGGAGGATAAATGCGTGGCTGAGGGATTGGAGCAAGGGGCAGGGATTCAAGTTTTTGGATCATTGGGACCTCTTTTGGCGCAGGCGTGACCTGTACAAAAAGGACGGGTTGCACTTGAATCCTAGGGGGACCAATATCCTGGCAGGGAGATTAGCGGGGGCTACTGAGGTGACTTTAAACTAGAATGGTTGGGGGGTGGGAATCAAATTAAAGAGGCTAGGTGTGAGGAGGTTAGTTCACTACAGGGGGATGGGAACCACTGCAGAGAGACAGAGGGGTGTAAAGTGAGGGTAGAAACAAAAAGTACTATGGAGAAAAGTAAAAGTGGCAGGCCAACAAATCCAGGGCAAGCATTAAAAAGGGCCACTTTTCAGCATAATTGTATAAGGGCTAAGAGAGTTGTAAAAGAGCGCCTGAAGGCTTTGTGTGTCAATGCAAGGAGCATTCATAATAAGGTGGATGAATTGGAAGTGCAGATTGTTATTAATGATTATGATATAGTTGGGATCACAGAGACATGGCTCCAGGGTGACCAGGGATGGGAGCTCAACGCTCAGGGATATTCAATAATCAGGAGGGATAGACATGAAGGAAGGGGAGGTGGGGTGGCGTTGCTGGTTAAAGAAGAGATTAACGCAATAGAAAGGAAGGACATAAGCCGGGAAGATGTGGAATCGATATGGGTAGAGCTGCGTAACACTAAGGGGCAGAAGACGCTGGTGGGAGTTGCGTACAGGCCACCTAACAGTAGTAATGAGGTCGGAGATGGTATTAAACAGGAAATTAGAAATGTGTGCAATAAAGGAACAGCAGTTATAATGGGTGACTTCAATCTACATGTAGATTGGGTGAACCAAATTGGTAAAGGTGCTGAGGAAGAGGATTTCTTGGAATGTATGCGGGATGGTTTTTTGAACCAACATGTCGAGGAACCAACTAAAGAGCAGGCTATTCTGGACTGGGTTTTGAGCAATGAGGAAGGGTTAATTAGCAATCTTGTCGTGAGAGGCCCCTTGGGTAAGAGTGACCATAATATGGTGGAATTCTTCATTAAGATGGAGAGTGACAGAGTTAATTCAGAAACAAAGGTTCTGAACTTAAAGAGGGGTAACTTTGAAGGTATGAGACATGAATTAGCTAAGATAGACTGGCAAATGACACTTAAAGGATTGACGGTGGATATGCAATGGCAAGCATTTAAAGGTTGCATGGATGAACTACAACAATTGTTCATCCCAGTTTGGCAAAAGAATAAATCAAGGAAGGTAGTGCACCCGTGGCTGACAAGAGAAATTAGGGATAATATCAATTCCAAAGAAGAAGCATACAAATTAGCCAGAGAAAGTGGCTCACCTGAGGACTGGGAGAAATTCAGAGTTCAGCAGAGGAGGACAAAGGGCTTAATTAGGAAGGGGAAAAAAGATTATGAGAGAAAACTGGCAGGAAACATAAAAACGGACTGTAAAAGCTTTTATAGATATGTAAAAAGGAAAAGACTGGTAAAGACAAATGTAGGTCCCCTGCAGACAGAAACAGGTGAATTGATTATGGGGAGCAAGGACATGGCAGACCAATTGAATAATTACTTTGGTTCTGGCTTCACTAAGGAGGACATAAATAATCTTCCAGAAATAGTAGGGGACAGAGGGTCCAGTGAGATGGAGGAACTGAGCAAAATACATGTTAGTAGGGAAGTGGTGTTAGGTAAATTGAAGGGATTAAAGGCAGATAAATCCCCAGGGCCAGATGGTCTGCATCCCAGGGTGCTTAAGGAAGTAGCCCAAGAAATAGTGGATGCATTGTGATAATTTTTCAAAACTCGTTAGATTCTGGACTAGTTCCTGAGGATTGGAGGGTGGCTAATGTAACTCCACTTTTTAAAAAAGGAGGGAGAGAGAAACTGGGGAATTATAGACCGGTTAGCCTAACGTCGGTGGTGGGGAAACTGCTGGAGTCAGTTATCAAGGATGTGATAACAGCACATTTGGAAAATGGTGAAATGATTGGACAAAGTCAGCATGGATTTGTGAAAGGAAAATCATGTCTGACGAATCTCATAGAATTTTTTGAGGATGTAACTAGTAGAGTGGATAGGGGAGAACCAGTGGATGTGGTATATTTGGATTTTCAGAAGGCTTTTGACAAGGTCCCACACAGGAGATTAGTGTACAAACTTAAAGCACACGGTATTGGGGGTAAGGTATTGGTGTGGGTGGAGAGTTGGTTAGCAGACAGGAAGCAAAGAATGGCAGGCGGTGACTAGTGGGGTACCGCAAGGCTCAGTGCTGGGACCCCAGTTGTTTACAATATATATTAATGACTTGGATGAGGGAATTAAATGCAGCATCTCCAAGCTTGCAGATGACACGAAGCTGGGTGGCAGTGTTAGCTGTGAGGAGGATGCTAAGAGGATGCAGGGTGACTTGGATAGGTTGGGTGAGTGGACAAATTCATGGCAGATGCAATTTAATGTGGATAAATGTGAAGTTATCCACTTTGGTGGCAAAAATAGGAAAACAGATTATTATCTGAGTGGTGGCCGATTAGGAAAAGGGGAGGTGCAACGAGACCTGGGTGTCATTATACACCAGTCATTGAAAGTGGGCATGCAGGTACAGCAGGCGGTGAAAAAGGCGAGTGGTATGCTGGCATTTATAGCGAGAGGATTCGATTACAGGAGCAGGGAGGTACTACTGCAGTTGTATAAGGCCTTGGTGAGACCACACCTGGAGTATTGTGTGCAGTTTTGGTCCCCTAATCTGAGGAAAGACATCCTTGCCATAGAGGGAGTACAAAGAAGGTTCACCAGATTGATTCCTGGGATGGCAGGACTTTCATATGAAGAAAGACTGGATGAACTGGGCTTGTACTCGTTGGAATTTAGAAGATCGAGGGGGGATCTGATTGAAACGTATAAGATCCTAAAGGCATTGGACAGGCTGGATGCAGGAAGATTGTTCCCGATGTTGGGGAAGTCCAGAACGAGGGGTCACAGTTTGAGGATAGAGGGGAAGCCTTTTAGGACCGAGATTAGGAAAAACTTCTTCACACAGAGAGTGGTGAATCTGTGGAATTCTCTGCCACAGGAAACAGTTGAGGCCAGTTCATTGGCTATATTTAAGAGGGAGTTAGATCTGGCCCTTGTGGCTACGGGGGTCAGGGGGTATGGAGGGAAGTCTGGGGCGGGGTTCTGAGTTGGGTGATCAGCCATGATCATAATAAATGGCGGTGCAGGCTCGAAGGGCCAAATGGCCTACTCCTGCACCTATTTTCTATGTTTCTATGTTTCTATGATTCTTGTGGCTGTGAAACAATCTCATGTTCTGGGACTGCAGGAAGCTGTTCTGATAGTTCTGGACATATTTCATACCCTTAGTTACAAGGTTACTCAAACATTAGTGAAATATTAAATAAACAACACAGTGTAGATGCAGAGTGGATATGTCTCCTCACAGCGGAAACTGGAAATAAGAACATAATTTCAGAATATTTTTTTAATATACAATATTTCTGTTTTTCATTTTTTACCTATTCAGTATATGTAATTGATTTACTTGTTTATTTATTACTATTTTTTATTTTATTTATTATTATTATTACTATTATTTTCTCTGCTAGATTATGTATTGCATTGAACTGCTGCTGCTAAGTTAACAAATTTCATGTCACATGCAGGTGATAATAAACCTGATTCTGATTCTGAATAGTGGTGATACATTTGTGGTTGTGATGGGGAAGAATTTCTTCTCTCACTGCTCTCTGGACTCTGTAACATAGAGCAATGGAGGCAGAATCACTAAACGTACTGAAGGCCAAATTACACAGATTCATTAGAGAAGCAGGTGTAAGGGCCAAAAGATAAGAAAATGGAACTGAGGCCAAACTCAGAGTGGTCATGTTCACATTGAATGGTGGAATAAGCTAGCTGGCCACCTGCCTACTCTAGCTTCTATTTCTACGTAAAAATATTTTTATGAATTCTGATGACAATAATTACCACCTGAGATTAAAATATATCAAAGTATTTAATCAGCTTCTTTTTTGTTTTGGCGTGTGCCTGTGTGCGTGCAAGTCTGTGCCTGTGCGTCTGCATGTACGTGCGTGCGCATCTGTGCGTGTGCGTCTGCGCGTCCGTGCGTACGTCCATGATGATGGATTTTTCATGGCTTTTTTACAAGGCGCGGGGCAAGAGAGAGAGAGACCGTGTGGTGCGCCATCCCTCACTCAGACATTTTTTGCAGTATTTTCCCTTTGTTTTACGAGGTCGAGTTGCGATCTCGACACTCAACCTGGCAGGGATGGAAAGCGTACTCGGGAGCGGACCTGACTAGTTTCGAACCTGGGAACCTCCGCTCCCGGGTCCGGCACCAACGTCGTTGTGCCACCAGCCGGCCCTTAATCAGCTTCTAATGCTTAGGACTTCCTGAAGTCAAAAATCGGATTGTAAATGAAAATCGAAAAGTTGCCAGTGCTGGCGATTGGAAATAAAAACAAAATGGTGGAAGCAGTCAGTAGGTCAGGTCATATGTATGGAAAGAGAAACTAAGTTACTGTTTCAGGATGAAGTTCCTTCTATTTCCAAAAATTTGTATTGTAGTTAGCGATATCACTTTACAGCGCAGTGATCAGTAATCAGGGTTTGGCTCCCGCTGCTATGTTTAAGGAGTTTATGTACGTACTCTATGTGATTGTGTGGGTTTGCTGCAGGTGATCTACCTTCCTCCCACATCCTAAAGATCTACAGTTGAGGCTAGTAAGATGGAAGCAAGTTATAATGGCGTTGGAAGCATGACAATAATTGTATGCTTCCCCAGCATAAACTGCGCTGATCTGATTTAATGCAAGTGATGCATTTCACTGAACGTTTTGATGTACAAGTGATGGATACATCAAATTTTATTGGAGTAATGCATTAGTGTAACAGTCAGTGAATGCTTTACATCACTGACTGTAAGATTAGGATTTGATTCCTCCTGCTATTGGTAAGAAGTTTGTACTCCCCATGGCTGTGTGGCTTTCCTCCGGCAGCTCCACTTTCCTCTGATATTCCAAAGACGTACGGGGTACAGACAGCTATGTTGGCACGGGAGGAATGATGTCATTTGCAGGCTATCCAGCACAATCCTCGCTGATTTAGCTTGACGCAAATGACACATTTCGCTGTATGGATGTACATGTGACAGAAAAAGCAAATACTTATCTTTAAATTTCTCCTTTTACCAATTTATCATGAGTTATTTTCCAATTGGACATATACTAAATTGGAATAAAATAATTGTATGCCAGAATTGTGTTTGACATTTCCAATGCATTATTTAAAGAATTACAAAAATATCCACCTGGAAGTTGCTGGTACAATAATGCTGAGTTTAATGCTGTATTCTGTTTCAAACGTTTCGACAATCCATGCTGAGAAAGTAATTATCCCGGAGTTGTGAATAGTCATGAATCAGTCCACAGTTACTGCAATTTTGCTATTGAGCTCGAAGGTCGTTTTCCCCTCTGCCACCCTAGGTGCCTGAAGAACTTACTGCACTTGTGTTATTAAAAAAACTCTTTTATCTAGCATATTAAGGTAGATCTGGTACTTTGGAATATAAGAACCTTTTAAAAATAAGTTTTGTATTTCTGGAATGTCTTCCTGCAGCTGTACATGGCCTTGACAAGACCACCTGGAGTATTGAGAACAGTTTTGTTTCTCAGACTGGGGGCTAGTGGGGTGGAGATATGTCTACCAAAGGAGGGGTAAGAGGCTCATTCCCTCTGGTAGTCAAGGTGTAGCACCCGCTTAGCCCCCTCCCCACAATCAGGGTCACATGACACCATGAGAGCAGGTGGTGGGGGATGGTCATATGAGCAGTTGGTGCTTATCACAAGTCTTGGTGAGGCAACCACTGATGCCGGGCAGACAGTCTCTGAAGAGTGTTGATAATGACTGCGATCACCCATCTTGTAAAGACACTGCCCAGAAGGCAAGGGCAAAACACTTCTGCAAATAAGTTTGCCAAGAACAATCATGGTCATGGAAAGACCTTGAGCACCTATATCATGTGACACAGAGCCTAATGAATGAATAAATCTCAGAATAGATATACTTGAACAGAGGAAGTGCCTCTGGGATGATGCACCAGAGTGATTCCAGGTATTGTGGGTTTGTGGTGTAAACAGAGTCTGCTTTCTAGGATTACATTCTCTGGTGTTCAGAAGAATAGGAGGCAATTTCATTATAACGTAAAATATTCATAAAAAGGATTTTATAGTCTCGATGCAAGGAGGAGGTTTTCATTGGGTTATGAGACTGGGACCAAGGGGAAGAGGTTGCAAACAAGTGGATGGCTATTTAAGGCTAGAGACGCAAATACACTCATTTGGTGGTGAACGCTTAGAATTCTCTGGCATATAGGACTGTGAAGTCTGGGTCATTGAGCTCATTCCAAACAGAGATCAACATTTCCAAATATTAAGGGAATCAAATAAATCAGGATAATGCTGGGAAATGGGGATGAGGTGGAAAATCAGCTGTGATCCCAATGAATGGTGGAGTAGGCTTGAAGAGGTGTGTTCAAGTTCTTACTCAATTTTACTTGATGTGAAGTTGACAAAGAAAGCATTGTCTTTACTTCAGACAGGAATAAATCAGTCACTGAAGTATTTTTACTACATTATGCTTTCTGTGTTTTAGGTGGAATGGCAGGGTAGAAACCAAATCCTGGCTCCTGCTGCTTCTCAGTTGGTGACATCAAGTCCAGCCACTTTATCCTTCAAGAGGGAGAGAAGTGAACAAGTGAACTGTGTTTAAGTGATGTACCAGCTGTGTTTTAATTGTATTTCCACAGTTTCAAAATGTCTTTGGCTGTCAGAGACACTTAGAGGCGGTAACAATTGTCAAAAAGCTGTGCATATTGTCAGAAGTTGTCTGGGTTCTGCGGCCAGGCCTTAGGTTCCACCTCCGGAGTCCCATTCTCTTTTGTCAACTGCTTCACTCTGCAGATAGTTATAGCAGTGAGGTCACAAGGATATCGAGAGTAAATGCAACCTCAGCCTTTGCACAGTGGACATTCTTGAGGTACAGGGTGTCTCAAATATGATTTGAGTCCCTGTATAATTTTAAAATCTCATTCAGTATTACATCAGTACCAGCTAGCTCATGTTCAGAATTGAACTAGACCACAACAGAAAATCATAAGTGAGGTCAACATCCAATTCCTCACAACGTGAATATTCATATGGTGAAGGTTCCAAAAATTCCATGACTTTTCTCATAGTAAATAACAGATCTGAAAGTGTATGTATAAGACTTTAACACATCCCTAGAGCTTGGTTATCACACATGAATCATTCCAGTTTCATTTCCATAGTAAATTAATCTGAGTCTAGACAGAGCATATTTCAGCTTCAAAGACATAACTTTAGCTTTCTTAGCTGAATTGCCATGCGTAGTTTGTTTTTTGTGGATGCTTTGTATTATATTACTGAAACAATAATCTAAGCGTCTCACAGTTGAGTGAATGACAGTACAAATTTGGAATGTGAACTTTGCTTCAAAACATTTTTTTTAGAAAATTAAAGTTGGTATGAATAAAGCTGACCATGAGGTTGTGGGTGTAGACAAAGATTGTGGAGGAGAATAGGGATGGCTCCAGGGCCACGAAACAAAAGTGGACATGACAGTTAAAGAGATTGAGTAAAGGAACAGAAAGTGATAAACTTTCCAAACTATAAAGTGGACTGAGATACAGCAAGTTCAACCTTCAATAGCAGGTAATGTGGACATTTATATGGTGAAAGTTCCAAAAGTTCATCAACTTTACATATGGTGAATAACAGATCTGAAAATGTACATATCAGAATTTTGTCATATGGCAACCAAACAGATCATGCCATACGTAAGTGTACAAATAGTTAACAGAATACAGAATATGGTGTAGCTTCTGCAGAGAAATTGCAGTGCGAGTAGACAAATGAAGTGTGAGAGCCATGATTAGGAGATCAAAAATTCATCTTTAGCTGTAAACTTTGTTCCTAGGGTACATCCTCTAGTTGGTTGAAATGTGATTTATTTAGCAGAGACTGACCAACACAGTTGGATGCTCACATCTGTGTTATAGACACAGAGCTTGGGAACAGCAATATAACTTCACGTTTCAAGTAACAACTGATAGTGAAGATTAGAGTTTTACTTCCCAGCAATGAAACTCTTTATGTAATTGGTGAACTTGTACCATTGAAGATTTAATGCAGCCAGATCACTAGCTGGAGGCAACTGGAGGGGAGCCCTCTGATATAAGAAAGTGAACATTTTATTTGCAAAGTAGAGTCTAACAATTTCCTGGAGCAATCATTAAAATCCATCTGTTAATATTGGAGTTTTTCAACTTTAGTTCAATAATTAGTGTGATATTTTTCTCAATTATCTTTCTTGTTATGTTTCAGTTACTGCTTGCTTTCCTTTAGCCTAGAATGTGTTTTCATGTTACTTCTACAAATAATGTTTCCTTTGCCATTTTACCAGTGGTAACTGAAGCACATACAGGACACCTTTTCTTTTGAGAAACATGAAAAATAAGAGGAATAGGGCACATTACCCCCCAGGTTGCTACACCATTCAGTTAGACCAAGGATTCAGTACCACTCTCCTGTTTATTATCAATCACCCTGGACTCTTCAATAGGCCAAACACCCAACTCAAGCTTGAAAATGGTGGATGTCGCTGTTGTATATCCACAAGGGCAAATCAGACGCCATGGTTGACAGCAGAGCTCTGAGCGCTGCTGAGAGTTCAAGATGCTGCCTTCAGATCAAGGGAGAAGACAGCTCTCAGGTCAACAAGACCTGGGCTTTCCTGCACCATTAGAACAGCAAAATAGGATTATTCTCCGTGAATAAACTCATGATGGTGCAGGAAAGCACAGCTCCTGCTGACATGTGGCAGGGCATTGAGACCATAACAGACTATAAGTCCACTCTGTGTGTCAACAACTGACGCCTCTCTTCCTAATAGGCTGAATATTTTTTATGCATGGTTTGATGCACAAATGATGTACCGGCGAGGAAGCCCCCCACCCCACCCCACAAGGACCAGGCAATCTCTGGCTGCAGCTAATGTGTGGAAGGCCCTAACCAGTGTTAATCAAGCTGCAGGGCCTGGTAACATACAGAGTTGGGTGCTGAGGGTGTGCAGCCCAGTAAACAATGGTTCTAAAAGTCATCTTCAAAATCTCATTGGAACAGTCCACTGATCCTTGCAGTACAGACATCCAGTCTGAACAACACCCCGCCATCACAACACTCTGTCTTCTGTGACCAAGCCAATTTTGCAAATGGAATAGACTGCTGTGAGAAACCTTGTCAAATAATTTAGTAAAATCCATGTAGACATCATTCACTGCCTTATACTCATTACCATTGTAATAACCTCCTCAAAATACTCAATCAAATTTGAGACACAGGACCTTACCCACAGAGAGATGACTATTCCTAATATGTCAGAATTCTTCCAAATGCAAATTAATTTCTAAGAATCTCCTCCAATAATATCACAATCATTTAGGTAAGGCTTACCATCTTATTTTTTCCTAGATTACACCTGTTGTCCTTAAAAAAAGGAACAAAGAAACTTTTCCCCCATCTCAGTGTTAATTGACCACACCAGATTTGGAGGCCTCTAAGAAGACCACCATTTTGTAGGGTTTGGAGGCTTGTGTGCCTCAATGAACCAGAGAGCTATGTTGGCTGGAGTCAGAGCTTTGTGCTTCAACTCTTGGTAGGGTGACTCATGCCAAATAGATCAAAGGATGAGCTGGATCTATAGTCCAATGGACCAGCTGGAAAAATGGGCTGAAAAATGGCAGATGGAGTTTAATACAGACAAGTGTGAGGTATTGCACTTTGGAAGGACAAACCAAGGTAGAACGTACAAGGTAGGGCACTGAGGAGTGCAGTAGAACAGAGGGATCTGGGAATACAGAAACAAAATTCCCTAGAAGTGGCGTCACAGGGTCGTAAAGAGGGCTTTTGGTACATTGGTCTTTATAAATCAAAGTATTGAGTATAAGAGTTTTAATGTTATGGTGAGGTTGTATAAGGCATTGGTGAGGCTGAATTTGGAGCATTGTGTTCAGTTTTGGTCACCAAATTACAGGAAGGATATTAATAAGGTTGAAAGAGTGCAGAGAAGGTTTACAAGGATGTTGCTGGGACTTGAGAAACTCAGTTACAGAGAAAGGTTGAGTAGGTTAGGACTTTATTCCCTGAAGCATAGAAGAATGAGGGGAGATTTGACAGAGGTATATAAAATTATGATGGGTATAGATAGAATGAATGCAAGCAGGCTTTTTCGACTGAGGCTAGGGGAGAAAAGAACCAGAGGACAAGGGTTGAGGGTGAAGGGGGAAAAGTTTAAAGGGAACATTGGGGGTGGGTGCTTTTTCACACAGAGAGTGGTGGGAGTGTGGAATGAGCTGACAGATGAAGTGGTAAATGCAGGCTCACTTTTAACATTTAAGAAAAACTTGGACAGGTACATGGATGAGAGGTGTATGGAGGGATATGGTCCAGGTGCAGGTCAGTGGGACTAGGCAAAAAATGGTTTGGCATAGCCAAGAAGGACCAAAAGGCCTGTTTCTGTGCTGTAATGTTCTATGGTTCTATGATAGAGGACAGACAGAGTGGTCCACCAGTCCTTCAGGTTCAGGGGTTCAGCTCAGGGCTAACAACCCAACTGGTCAAAAGAAATTGTTACGGAAACAGCAATGAAGAGCCCTATATCTGTGTGTGACAGTATTCCTGAATCCCCACCTGGAATTTGCATGACTGACGTGAAGGAAGCCCCTGAACACTGCCATGATCAAGCTGAGAAGTGAGGTCAAATACATCATCAAGACAGCACTTCACTAGGCCCCTGAGGGGTGGAGGAAACGCGGGAGATTAAGGACAACTTAGTGCTGTACCATACTGGCAGAAATGAGAACCCTGAACCACACCTGGGGCATAATAGAGAAGATAGCCAAAGACAGACAGAAATGAAAGACCTTCATTGCTGCCCTAAATATCAGCAATGTAACAGGGAATAGCTACCGATATGGAGGGGGAACAACTTCAAGCACCTCCTCTTCGAAGTCTCCTGCAAATGTTACATGTTTCAATATAAGTCATCATTGATCTTCCAAAGTTTGTAATGTATGTCTCCAAATGCTGGACGTAAGACAACCTTTCTGAGAATCAACGTAATGAATATTCTCTGAGCTGTCTACAATTAAGATATCCTCCACATTAAAATAGGAGGCTGCATCTGTACCCAGTGCTAATTAACTATAGCAAATTATCCTTACTTTGAGAAGCCAGATAAAAAATATAGCTCTGACAGTGAAGTATTTTTATTTAATTATTTCCTTTTGCAGCTTGTATAATTTAAATTTTGAAATGTCTAAACTTCAATCAAGGTGAAGAAGCATGACCAATATAATGAAAAATTGAAATTTTAATTCTAATTTGCTTTCCAAATCCTAGATAATAGGCCATGCTTAGAAGGTTCAGTCCTGGTTAAATTTCTGCTAATGCATCAGTAGGGATGTTGCAAAGGAGTTTTTGTCTTAGCTGAGGGAAATGCAGAATCAGTGGTTGATGCTGGATATATAGTGGGTATCAAGCAAGGGCACTGTAGTCCTTTCCTAGTCCTCAAGCCCAATATCCAAGTCAGCTTCCATGACCTCTGTCCATCTGTGATTTTGCAATATCCATCTCCTTTAAGATGAGATAATATTACTCAACGCAGGTAGATAGAAAAATAAAATGTAATAAGCAAAGTAGAACAAAATAAATTCAGGTGAAGCCCACTACCATTGGAAGGAGATAAAGGGGTGGTGTAAAGGAATAGTACGGGTTATAAAGGAGTTCTACAGTTAAGACACATAAAGTGCAGTAATATGCTCTGAAGTAATCTTCAGAAGTGAGCAAGAATAGAAAGGTACCTGCTGATCACAGTTATCTCACAGCTAAAATTCTTCAGTCTTATTTTTGTAGACAGAAGCATGTAGGGTCTAGTCAGCTAATTCCATCAGGTACCAACTCTATATTACCCCACTCATCCGTTTTCACACTAATTACACTCATGAAATATTTCATTAACAAATACTCACACATTCGCCATAATTCAAGTTACAGGGCGACATGAACTTGTCCCAATGAACCATCCTTTCACCACCCACTACCTTCTGACATCACAACTGCCTATATTAATAACAAGTTTGTATTTATCTCATCCCCCACCTAAGTCGCACAGAACAGACACAGACACACAGAATGGCTTATCAATGGGAGCTGTGTACTGTATAGAACTCAGTGCAGCACTTGGATTGGAAGAAAGATATGCATGGCAATGACCCTCAATAGCCTCTGGCTAGTCATCATTTCCCCCTGCTTAGTAAATAAAGGTTATCATGTTTCATAAATTTCCTTAATTGTTGACATGTTAGATTTTCCACCCAATTAGAATAATTGGCGAGTATGGACTGGCTTGTTGATATTCTTTCTAGTTCTGAGGTAAAATTTCTTGTCAACACATACAGAATGCTAGAGGAACTCAGCAGTCTAGGCCACATCTATGAAAAGGAGTAAACAGTTGACGTTTTGGACTGAAACCCTTCATCAGGATTGAAGAAGGGTCTTGGCCTGAAATGTCGACTGTTTACTCCTTTTCATAGATGCTGCGTGGCCTGCTAACTCCTCCGGCAGTTGATATGTGCTGCTTTGAATTTCCAGCATCTGCAGATATTCTCGTATTTGTAAAATTCCTCATCATGATTTGTATTTTTGTAAAAAGTGAAGCTCAGTTATTGGCTGAGTTAGCTCTAAGCAGATGGAGAAGACATAGGAAGATTAAGATGCATGGGATTTATGGGGTGCTAGTGAGGTGGTTTCATAATTGACTTGATGTTAAGAAGAAGAGATGGTTGAAGGCCAATTCTCCGGCTGGAGGTCTGTGATGTCTGCGGTGCCCCAGGGGTCAGTGTTGGGACTCCTGTCATTCATTGTTTACATAAAATATTTGGATGTGAATGAACATTGGATGATCAGCAGTTTGCTGGTGAAATTAAAGTGGGGTGTCTTGTTGATAGTGAAACAAATTGCAATGAATTGCAAAGGGATCTCGATTGGTTAGGGAGATGGGTGAAGAATGAGAAATGATTTTCAACTTGCATAAAAATGAGGTGATGCATTTTGGACATTCAAACCAGGGTAGTTCTTGTACAGTGAATGGCAGTGCACTGATGAATGTTGAGGAACAGGGGGACCTAAAGGTGCAAGTGTGCAGTTTGTTGAATGCAATCACGCAAGTTGAAACGTCATGAAGAAAGTAAACATGATAGCTTTCATCAGTCAGCACATGATGTTTAGGAGTAAGGATATTATATTGCAGTTATTTAAGTCATTTGTGAGAATGCACTTGAAGTATCATGTACGGTTTTGGTCATGCTGTTATAGGAAAGACACTGTCAATCAGGAAAGTGTGCAGGAGATATTTACAAGGATGCTGCCAGGACCATTATGTTATAGGGGGAGGCTGGCTACACTGGACCTTTATTCCCTGGAGCACAGGAGAATGAAAGGTGACCTTAGAAGAGTTTATAAATCATGAGGAGTATGGATAAGGTAGACTATCATAGTCTTTCCTCCAGGGTTGGGGGGTCCAAACTAGAGAGCACAAATACAAGCTAAGTGGGGAGAGATTTCAAAGGAGATCTGTGAGGTAACTTTTATTCAAAGAATAGTGAGTACCTGGAATGAGCTGCCAGACAAGGTTACCAAGGCAGGTACAATTGTAAAATTTAATGTTCGTGGCATTTGTATAGTACATGGAGGGGAAAGGCTTGGAGGGTTAAGGGCTGAAAGGGGCACCTGGGGCTAGGAGGGAAGATGCTATGGCTGGCCTGGACTAGCTGGGCCAAAAAGCCTTTCTCCATACCATATTGCTCAAGAACATCTGGTCTGTTCAGTTTCCCGAGCTCATTCAACCAGATCATTTCTCTCTTTTCTTCATTTCTCTTCATTACTCTCTCTTTTCCACAACAATATCACTCTCAGTTTTTTTTTAATTGATTTGTATCTACTGACAGGAAATGGTATCCATTCTTATGATATTGAAAGACCTCATCATCTTTCAATACGTTCAATTTCGATAGGTACACATAATGTCAGAGAAATGTATATAATATACATCCTGAAGAGCTTCTTCTTCGCAAATATCCACAAAAACAGAGGCGTGCCCCAAAGAATGAACGACAGTTAAATGTTAGAACCCCACAGCACCCCCAGCTCCCCCCCACACACATAAGCAGCAGCAAAGCATCAATAAAGACACAGACTTGCACTACCCCAAAGACTATTTGTTCACCCAGTATTTGACATACCACAGAATCTCCCTCTCTCTCCCAAGTTCAACACCAAGTTCAATGATCTCTTAGCCTTTCTAACTTCAAAGCAATAGTGTCAATATGACAGAAATTTTGTTTGATCCTTAATCTGCTCAGATCTTACATCAGCCTTGTGATTTGCTTGGTACCCTTTCCAAATTATCGATTTATCTCCTCCTGGTTGATTGTTAAAGAAGGTATTTGCAGAAGTGTTGGAACAAGTGTGCCAGTCTTTAGGTGGAGGTAGAAATGAAAAGATGGGAACAATTTACAAACAGGACATGATCTCTAGATGTCCAACCTTTGCAATCAGTGAAGTACATTTGACACGTGGTCATATTTATGTGCTGCTAATTTATCAACTTCATCACTGAGATTGCAGAGCATTGTTTATCTAAGTACTATGTTATTGAAAACATTATTATTATGGAAGGATAATAATAGCTCTAACAGCTTACTATGCAACACACATAAAAGTTGCTGGTGAGATCTTACTAGCTCTTCTTTCAGTTAGTCCTGACGAAGGGTCTCGGCCCGAAACGTCGACTGTACCTCTTCCTAGAGATGCTGCCTGGCCTGCTGCCGTTCACCAGCAACTTTTATGTGTGTTGCTTGAAATTCCAGCATCTGCAGATTTCCTCGTAACAGCTTACTGCAGGTCTTTTTGCAGAAATTCAACCATTAACTTGTGGTGCAAGCTGTTTTTTATCCATCTTTCTTGATATCAAGTCATGTCATTCCTCATTTAATATTCGTTTTGGGCTGCTGCTGAATGAATCAGACCAAGTTGTCAGAGTGTGATCTATATTGACCAACCCTGGATGAACTAATGTGGTGTTAGACTGGGATTGTTCTAGATAAGTCCCACAATTAATCCTTACCCATATCCTTCTAGTCTCTTCCACTTCCCATTTAACCTGGGCACTCATGGCCCCAGCCAAAGGATTCAGGCTCTACTGATCTGACTAACCCTGAGAGCCATCCATCTTCCCTCCCCACAAGGCCTGGGTCCCAACAACCAATTTATTATTTCCCAATTGCTCCTCAGGTTTATTCCAAGCCTGATAGTATTTCACCCTCCAGACCCCAACTTCTTTTCACACTGCAACCTGCCCAAGATCCTGCAATCAACTTAGCTATTCTATGATCTTATCACTATGAACGTCCAGAGTCCTACTACTCCTTACATATGCACTCCACCCTCCACCTATCCACCTATCCTTGGATTTGACCATTTACCCTCCATCCTGAACCTGTGTATGAATAATGGAAAGTCAACAAGCAATCAGAAAACATGTAGTGGTCTGTTTCTCCAATAAGTGGTGGTAAAAATACTGCTGTAATTATATTGGAATTACGCTAGGTGTACAATGTAGAGATCCTTGGCCAAAAAAAAAAATATGAAAGAGGTCCATCAGATTAATTTTGTAGCTGAGTGCACCATCCAAAAGAAGATCATGAATTCTAGGTTCTTAATTTTTTCACTGATTAGAAGAATTAAAAATGATTCCATGAAAATATTCTTCAATACCATGAAGGGTAAATGCTGAGTAGTTAGTCCTAAATGGATGATATGGAACAAGAGGGAAAATCTCAGAATTAAGTATTGGTCAGTTAGGAGGAATGATTTCTTCACACTCAGTGTTGTGAGTGCTTGGGCTTTCCCAACCTAGATTGCTTGGGAGCACTTGCAAAATAGAGTCAATAGATTTTTGGGTACAAGGAGAATTGATGGAAGCAAAGATAGGGTGGTAAAATAGGCAACGTAAAGGTTATGCTCATTCTGTCCGATGGGATGGAACCAAGAGGCAGCATAGACTTCCCTCACTTCCTTTCTTACATTTCCATCTCACTGCAATCTTTCCTGATCTTCACTACCAGCTGCTACGCACAAGTACAATGCTCTACACACATTTGGAGGTTAATCCTCCTTACATATTAAGCAAAATGTAGTGGCCCGGCGTTGGCCTCTGTGGAAGACATTTTGCTACATTAGTTCTTCCATTATCACAATGACTTATTTTCTGCTTTCCAATTATCTCTACCCATTTGATTAATTTTATGTGCCATTATCTTTTCCAATTCACTAAATTGGAATTAATAAAATTCCACTGACAACATATAGTGGTGAGTTTGAAATGTTATCGGATTTGGGTAATTGATGTGCTGCTTTAACCTTCGAAATCTCGACAGCTCATCAGTTTATCAAATGTGAGGTGATGACTTTGGAAAATGTCATTACAGGTTGTGTGGAGAACTCTTCTTTCTCACAGTCTCCCTGACACTTTCCAATACTACCTCCATAAACCATTATCGTCTGCTACTATTAGCGTTATGGACTAATACAGTGATTCCAGTGCATAGGAATGCAAGAGTTTACAGAGATCGGTGAGCACAGCCTGGTCCATCACAGGCAAAGCTCTCTCTACCACTGACAACATCCACAGGAGATGCTGCTTCAAGAAGGCTGCATCTATCAGCAAAGAACAACCCCCACTACCACAACATCCAGGTTGTAAGGACACTTTTAAGGGTTAGCACATACAGTAAATAACTTCAGCTATCAGTCTTCAGATGTGAAAGTGAACTATGGATTAAGTCTAAAATGCAGCTCTGAACAATGGGTTCCTAAGAACCACGAGCCACAGTCAATTAGAAGACTAGACAATGCTGATTAAAATTCATTTAGATATCTGTGGTGTGAGTATGAAGCCGAGGGGGACCAATATTCTTGTGGGCAGGTTTATTAGAGCTGTTGGGGAGGGTTTAACCTAAATTGGTAGGGGTGGGAACCAAAATGAAGAGACTCAGGATGGATAGTGAAAAAGCCAAGATAGCATGCAGTCAGACTTTGTCAGGGAGGGCAACCATACGATAGGGCAAAATTGCAGCCAGCAGGGTAGTATCAGTACAAAATCAAAAAGGGTAGCAAATACAGTACTCAAAGTGTTATATCTCAATGCACAGAGTATAAGAAATAAGGTGACTGGTTTTGTTGCACTTTTACAGATTGTCAGGTATGATGTTGTGGCCATCACTGAATCGTGTCTGAAGGGTGGTTGTAGTTGGGAGCTAAATGTTCGAGGTTACACATTGTATTTGAGTAGTAGGAAGGTAGGCAGAGGGGCTGGTGTGGCTCTACTGGTAAAGAATGGCACTAACTCAGTAGAACAATGTGACTTAGGACCACAAGATGTTGAATCCTTGTTGGTTGAGTTAAGAAACTGCAAGGGTAAAAGGACCCTAATGGCAGTTATATACATGCCTCCCAACAGCAGCTAGGACCACAGGAAGTAGAAAAGGCCTGTCAAAAGAACAATGTTGTGATGGTCATGGGAGATTTTAACATGCAATTGGGAAAGTCAGAATGGTAATGGATCTCAAGACAGTGAGTTTGTTGAATGTCTATGAGATGGCCTTTTAGAGCAGTTTGTTGTTGAGCCTACTAGTGGATCAGCTATGCTGGATTGGGTGTTATGTAATGAACTGAAGGTGATTAAGGAACTTAAGGTAAAAGAACCCTTACAATCCAGTTATCATAATATGATTGATTTCAATTTGAAATGTGATAGGGGGAAAATGAAGTCTGAGTTGCCAAAGCGAATTGGAAGGAGCTGCTAGTAGGGATGACAGCAGAGCAGCAATGACGTGCATTTCTGGGAAAAATAAGGAAGGTGCATGATAGATGTATTCCAAGAATGTAATCAAAAGGCAAAATAGTACAACCGTGGCTGACAAAGGAAGTCAAAGTAAATGTAAAAACAAGAGAGAGGGCATACAACAAAGCAAAAATTAGCGGGAAGATAGAAGACTGAGAAGCTTTTAAAAACCTACAGAGAGCAACTAAAAGAATCGGTAGAAGGGAAAAGATGAAATATGAAAGCAAGCTCAACAGTAAAAGCTTTTTCAAGTATGTAAAAAATAAAAGAGTTGAGAGTGGATAGTGGACCATTAGAAAATAAGGCCGGAGAAATAATAATGGGGTACAAGGAGATGGCAGATGGACTAAATGAGTATATTACATCAGTCTTCACTGTAGAAGGTGCTAGCAGTATGCCAGATGTTGCAGTGTGTGGAGGAAGAGAAGTGAGTGCAACTACTATTACAAGGGAGAAGGTGCTCAAAAAGCTGAAAGACCTAAGGATAACCTGGACCAGATGAAAACTGCACCCTCGAGCTCTGAAAGAGGTGGTGGTAGCGATTGTGGAGGCATTAGCAATGATCTTTCAAAAATCATTGGACTCTGGCATGGTGCCAGACTCAACAAGACTCAATGGGCCAAATGGCCTAATTCTGCTCCTATGTCTTATGGTAATTGTGAGGTGATAAATCCCTCCGTCATTTAAATTAAGTTTGTTTGTGCTCATAACATACCAACAAGAGCTTTGCGATGTCATTCGAATGCACTTTTTCTACTTCGAGCAGTTAAGGCCCAAGGATTCCCAGGACTCATTTTGAATCTTGCAATAATTCCCAAGGGAATATCGAGAACAACATTGAATCATTCCTTTTCTCTGCTTGCTAATTTCTTCCGATGACAGATTTTTGAATTTCAGATAGATCCTTCAGGTGTTGACTTGACACTGCTCTCAACTTCCTACCAGCGACCCCTCAATGAGGACTAACTTCCCCTTCCTAAAGTCCATAATCATGGTTTTGCTGACTCTAAGTGCAAGATTGTTGTTGCAACACAACCATTCTATATCACTCCAGTACACCTCTTCAAAACCAATCTGAGATTCTGCCAAAAACAGTGGTGTCTTCTGCATTTGAGCCATGCTTAGCCACACAGTCCTGAGTGTGGAGAGAGCAGAGGAGTGGGCTAATCACACATCCATGAGGGACGACTGTGTTGATTGTCAGTGAGGAGGAGATGTTATTAGCAATCTGCCTGACTATGGTCTCCCAATGAGGAAGTCAAATACAGATTTACATTCAGATTCAGATAAATGTATCACATGTCCATCGAAACACACAGTGAAATGTGCATTAACAATCAACACACCCAAGGATGTGTCAGGAGCAAGTCTCACCACATATTCTGGTGTGTACATGGCATGAGCACAATGTATGTTCAGCAAAACAACACAAGCAGCAGTAACAACACTACAACAAGAACAACAATAGAACCAAACAAGACCACAACAGAAAATCAACTCCTTTTCTCATCCACCCACTCTCCCTGACAAACAGGCCTCTAACTCCAGAACAGGCCACTTCCAGGCCTCTAACTCAGGACAGGTCCACTTCCAGGTTTCTAAATGCAGGACAAGCCACTTCACTCCTTGGCCCCGGACTCTCAGACTTGTAGATATCTTGCCTCCATATTCTATTCCCTGGCCTAGACTCACAGACTCAACCTTTGAGTGACTACCTCCAAACTCTCTAACTTTGACCTTTGACTTTTGGGCTTTCTACCGAGTCTGGACTATGACCTTCAGCCTTGCCTTCTGGACTTCACCAACCTCTGCATATTGACCCCAAAACTCACCAGTTATGGATTTGGCTTTTGGACCTGGACCTTTGATACTTTTCACAGGTATGAATTCTTGGCCTCAGTGACAGGACTCGCCGATCATGGGTTTGACCTTTGGACTTCAACCTGAATTTGGACTGGCCCTCCAACCCCAGTGACCTTGGCTTCCAACCCGAAAGACCTCTGACCCTGAACTCAACAACCCGGGGATCACTGGTCTCCTCAGCACCTGCCGATCAGACCTCCAGGAAGTCCATGATGCAGATGCAGTGGAATTTATGCACTATATAAATGTCAGATAATGACAAACTCAGCAAGATGGAGACTATTAATAGAGACATAGCAGACAGCAGATGCTGGAATCTGGAGTAACATCAATCTGCGGGAGGAACTCAACAGGTCGAGCGGCATCTGTGAATTGAATTGAATTGAATTGACTTTAGTAGTTACATCCTTCATATACATGAGGAGTAAAAATCTTTATGTTACGTCTCTGTCTAAATGTGCAATATGCAATTTTTTAGTAATTTATAATCAATAGTATGTACAACAGGATAGTCAATATAACATAGAAATATAGTTATGTCAGCATGAGTTCATCAGTCTGATGGCCTGGTGGAAGAAGCTGTCCTGGAGCCTTTTGGTCCTGGCTTTTATGCTACAGTACTATTTCCCAGATGGTAGCGGCTGGAACAGTTTGTGGTTAGGGTGACTTGAATCGCCAATGATCCTTCAGGCCCTTTTTACACACCAGTCTTTGTAAATGTCCTGAATCATGGGAAGTTCACATCTACAGATGCGTTGGGCTGTCCGCATCACTCTCTGCAGAGTCCTGCGATTGAGGGAGGTACAGTTCCATACCAGGCAGTGATGCAGCCAGCCAGGATGCTCTCAATTGTGCCTCTGTAGAAAGTTGTTAGGATTTGGGGGCCCATACCAAGCTTCTTCAACCGTATGAGGTGAAAGAAGAGCTGTTCTGCCCCTTTCACCACAAAGCCGGCCGGTACATACAGACCACATGAGACCCTCAGAGATGGTTATGCCAAGGAACTTAAAGCTGTTCACCCTCTCAGCCCTAGATCCATTGATGTCAATAGGGGCTAGCTTGTCTCCATTCCTCCTGTAGTCCACAACCAGCTCCTTTGTTTTTTGTGACATTGAGGGAGAGGTTGTTTTCTTGACACCACTGTCTCGGGGTGCTGACTTCTTCTCTGTAGTCTGCCTCATTATTATTTGAAGTTAGGCCAATCAGTGAGGTGTAGTCAGCAAATTTAATTAGCAGATTGGAGCTGTGCGTGGCGACACAGACATGGGTGTTGTGTATGCGGCGGGGTTACACAACAAAGCTATAAATAAAAACACTGGAGATAGGAACTAAGTTAACAGGGTTCTTTACCGACTGAACCTTAACTGAACACACACATACAGATCAATACACGCCTAATAGCTCATGCTCAATACGTGCCTAATAGCGCATGCAGCAACGTATCCCTACAACATAAAGTAGTCCCATATTATACAGTAGCTATACAGTACACTCCTCCCCTTTTATTTTAAAAGTGTATCAACTGTTTATTTTACTGGGGCACTACACTAAACAAATATGTTTACCCTTAACATACAAATACCTATCAATTGTTTACTTAGTAACGTAATAATATCAAATTATAACAAGCCTTTTTCTTTACTTTTGGTCTAAGACCCATTTATAACTCAAGGCTCTGGGGGGTAGGGGAGGGACTCTGCCACTGTGCCGTGCTTCTCTAGCTGATGATTATGTACCAGCGGTAACAGAAGAAATAAGTGAAGCTGTAGCAAAATTAGTCATATTTCGCAAGAGGTGTGATGCATTTTTTGTAGCTTTGGTTTCCATGGTCTGCTTCAAAGATGACTTGCCACCAACTAAAGAAATGGTTGGTGATCTGCTGTCTCTGCTAGTTATTCAAAAGTTGGGGCAATCCAATGACTCACAGAAAGATCAGTACTTTACCAGTAATCTTTCACCATTTGATGAAGCAGTTGATCAAAATCCTGTTGTTCGTTCCGTTGTTAAATTACGGTTTTGCTGATATTAAGGATTACCTGCAGTGCTATCTGACTGGCTCAAGAGGGAGAATTCCTTCAGATGCACATTCAGCACAAGTGTAAAAATACAATGATAGAAACCTTACAGTTTGTTGCCAGAACTCACCTCTGTTTTGATGCTGTTTCCCAACATCTTTGTGCAAAACAAGACACATTGGCTGAGGATTCAAAATATGTACGTGCAAAAGGAACTTCCCTGCAAAGGATTAAGTGTATGATTCTCTATAGAGGAAATGATTGGTTCAAGATTTACCTTGTACGAAAGCTGTTCTCTTTGAATGGAATTGATTTTGTCCAAGAGCTTTTAAGGGATGACCAATTTTCATGGATCTCTCCCAAGGAAATTGTTCAGGAGAAGAAGGAGATGCTGGTCTTTTCGGAGATTTAAGCTTATTCAGAGTTTGCAGATCTTCCATTATCTGTTCATCTGTTAACAAATAATTTAACTGCACAGGTGCAGGTTTTTGTCTTTTGTCTGTAACTGGAACAGGGTCATTAGGCCTCCTCTTTAGTTTCCTAGTCATTTTGTCTTTACCTCCATAGAATCTCCTGTGAGTTCCATTGTTAACCTCTTATTCTCAATCATCTTTTTCTTTTCTTTTAACTCAATCTTTTTATCTTCAAGTTCCTTCACTGCTGCTTTCTTCTCTTGAATATAATTCCTTTCCACTTGTTCTGTCTCCAGTTGCAGAAGCTCTGCATTTCGTATTCTTTCCTTGTATTGTTGATCTAGTTTCTTCATCCTTTCCTGATACTCCTGCGAAGTGCCTTCCTGTAACTGCTGTAGATGTCTTTTGAAAGATGTCAATTTCTCCTGGTACATCTGCTCTTTTACTTCCATGTAGTAATCATCATCCTGCTTATTGGTCATATCCCTGTCTCCCTTGCATCCCCTGTATCTTCATCTGAGTCGCAGCCACAGATACTGCATTCATCCTCATCGTCGATGCTGTCTAGCTCCTTCTTGTCATTGTAATAGTTGACAATAGGTGAGAGGAGAGCTGCGGACATCTTCCCTGCCGAGCTGCCCTCCTTTATTGACACATCTAGTGCCTTGATGGCGTGCCAATCCAACTGGATTTTCCTGAGCCATTCACGTCCCAGCGATGGTGGTCCTCCATTTTCCAATACATAGAGGTTCAGTTGCTGTGTTTTAGATCCGTAGGTCACTGTCACTTTAATTTTGCTTTCGGGATGAACTGTCTTGTGTAAGTTTCGTTCGTTTCAGAGGTATGTGCAAAACCAGTTGTTTGTAGTCATGTACAGAGATCACTGCTAAAGTTGAGCCTGTGTCCAACTCTATTTTCAGTCTCATGCCCGCCACTTGTGGAGTGATCCATATTACTCTTCGATCATCTGTCTCTTTCACGCTGTGAAGTTGCAGACAAGACAATTCACTTTTGTCGAATTCGTTTTCATCAGAACTGCCTTCCTTCATTTTGTGTACCTTGTTGTATTTTCCTTTCTGGGGTTCCTTGTTTCTCTGTATTTTGACCTTTTTCTGCTGTTTACTAGCATTGCATACTCTGCCAATGTGGCCCTGCTTGCCACAGTTTCTGCATTCTTTGTCTTTAAACCAACAGTCATCAGAGTCATGTGACATGTTGACGCAACAGTAACATTTCTTTCCTTCATTTCTGTTCAGTGACATTTTATTTTTAGCATATTCCAGAGATTTTTGTTGTATCTAGAAGCACCTTGTGTGGCTGTTTCCATTGATATAGCAATGTTCAGCTCCTTCTCTAATGTAAGGTCTTTTTCTCCCAGGTGCTTCTTCTGTGTGGTTTCACGGTGCATGCCACACACTAACCTATCCCTCAATGCGTCTGATAGACCAGCTCCAAATGTTCTGATAATTTGGGCAATTCAGCACAATATTCAGAAATGCTTTCATTTTTGCTCTGATTTCAATTGTGAAATTTAGATCTTTCAGCAATGACCAGCGATTTGGGGTTTAAGTGTTATTGGAGAGTGTCTATTATTTGCTTGAACATTTTGTCAGCTGGCTTTTCAGGGGTTAACAAGCTCCATAGCAGGCTGTATGTTTTTGCTCCCATAACGCTGGCTTTCTTTTCATCATTAACATAGTTAGCATCACAATATAACTCCACTCTTTCAATATAAGTTGCCCAGTCTTCAATGCCACTATCAAATGTTGTAATGGTTCCAATCATTGACATCTTTGTTATGTTAATTAAGCCCCATTCTCCCCTCATTTTCCTTTTTGAATCATGTGTCCTTTTCTGCTAGCGTCACGAGCGCACTCCATCTAGATGTGTGTGTGTCGCTCCTTTTATCTCCCTTCTGGGGCAGGCTGACGCTCAGCCCCTGGGGGTCAGCGCCAGCCGTGGTCTCACCTGGACATGCTGCAGCTCCGAATGTGTCTCTTGGTCTCCCAACGTTCCCGACCCCAGCTGTGCTCCCACTTCCTTTCAGACTCATGGCCTTGCTCTGCCTCCTTTTCCTGCTTCTTGGCTCATTCCTTGCGCTCTTCCTCTGAGTGCCGTTACCTATTAAAACTCGGCATTCCGATACGATGTAGGTTCATTAACCTCGTCGCCAATTTGTTGTGTATATGGCCAGGTTACACAACAAAGCTATAAATAAAAACAGTGGAGATGGGAGTTAAGTTAACAGTGTTCTTTACTGACTGAAATCAAACTGAACGCACATGTACAGATCAATACATGCCTAATAGCGCATGCTCAATACGTACTTAAAAGCGCATGCAACAACATGCCCCTACAAAATAAAGTAGTTTCATATTATACAGTAGCTATACAGTACAATAGGTATACAGATAGTAAAGGAGGGGGCTTACTACACAGCCTTGAGGGGCACCTGTGTTGAGGGTCAGAGGGGCAGAGGTGAACAAGCCAACTCTTACCACCTGACGGTGATCTGACAGGAAGTCCAGGATCCAGCGGCACAAGGCAGGGTGGAGGCCGAGGTCTCCGAGCTTTTTGTCGAGCCTGGAGGGAATTATGGTGTTGAATGCAGAACTGTAGCCCAAGAGCAACATTCTCACATAAGCATCCCCCTTGTCAGTCAGAACTGACAATTTGTTGGAGACTTTTGACCCAAAACATCAGCAGTTTCTTTCCACCACACAGACGCTGCTTGTCTTATTAACACTGTATCTCTTTGCAGTGAGATGCGGGACACGGGAAGGAGTAAATTGGAGCGGCACGGTAGCGTAGTGGTTAACACAACTCTTTACAGTGCCAATGACCCGAGTTTAATCCCCGCCACTGTCGGTAAGGAGTCTGTACCTTCTCCCCATAACCGCAGGGGTTTCCTCCTGGGGCTCCAGTTTCCTCCCACAGCTACGGTTGATAGGTTAATTGTTTGTTGTAAATCGTCCTGTGATTCGGCTAGAATTAAGTGGCGGATTCCTGGGTGGCATTGCTCAAGGGACCAGAAGGGACTACTTTGAACTGTATCTGAATAAATAAAATAAATAAATATTTTTTTCTTGTGACTACAAAAGTAAATCAGAGACTGGATATCCTGTGGTAAGCAAATCATTTTTTTAATCACCTAATTCTGTCAAGTACTGGATACAAGTCATGAAGAGCTGTGGAGCAAGTAACGATAACAATAGATTTTAAGTACAAAAGATGTATTGGCAATGTTGCAGAAAGTAGCACCATGGAACGAACAAACCGTTCCAGCTATGAGCCAAAGTAGCAAATTGAATTAATTGCAATGAAACGTAAAATAATTTTGGACTCTGTTTAATACAATGCTAATGAAGATGAAAGTCAGGGAATTAAGTGCTAATCGCTTTTAAATGGCCCCCATTCTAGTAATAAGGCAGCAAAGTGATAGCTCCTGGCAGTAAAAGTTTGGCCACAATTAACTGGTGAAATAACTTGCTGGGAATTCTGAAAGAAAGGAAGGAAAGACAGAATGTGAAGCTGGTGTCTTCAATGAAATCACAGAGGGAGATTGGCAACCCCTGTGCCTGATGTTTGTCTCTGGATGGGACCAAAAATGAACCTTCTCTATTGTATCCAATATCCAGCATCCCAAAGTTCTATTAAATATGTCTGATTCACCACCACCCCACCAACCGTCAAGTAAGGTTGCAAGATTTTCCAGATCCCTCTCCCCAAAGGGCTGACTAAAAGGGATGTTAGATATTTTAAACATGAATATGTAACTCCACTAATTTAAGGCTCCTTTCCATAAATGTTGTTTTATTTCAGCACCACCTTCCTATGGTAGCACAACTTCCTTTGATTGCCTTAATAAGGTACAGTATCATTCTCTTTCATGAGTATACCCTGTGGCAGAGGCTCCACAACTCTCTTGGGTTAAGAATTCAGAAATACACCATCCTATGAATGTAATCGTTTTTGTCTCATCTTTGCTACGAGAAGCCAACCTCTTATTCGGAAACAATGACACTGGTTTGAGAAACGTCACCTTGCACCAGTGTTTATAATCTCTCCCTAAAGGACAAAACTCAGCCCTCACTCTAGTGAATATTCACACTTCCTCTATCATAATTGCCCTCGTCATATCCATCCTTTGATGGGGAGCCTAGACCTGGCAACCATATCTCAGTTGTATGTATCTCATCAAGGTTTAATATAATTGTTGCAAGGCACCTTCTACTTGCTCTCTGTATATGTTGCGAAAAAGAATATTGGACTTACTGTACTTGTACATTGACATGTAATGATTCACATCCAAGGATCCCGTCCCTTTTGAGCACCCTTACTTTTAACCTGGTATCATTTAAAGGTACTCCATTCCATTTACTTCATTTCAACTGAAGTCGATGACCCCACATTTTTTGAAGTGATAATCTAACTGTCATATGTTCAACTATTCACTTAGCCAATCATAGCCCCTCCTAAACATCTCTTTAACTAATACTAATATCTTTCAGTTATTTATTCATGCTGGATCTTTTGTCTTCTATATTTTCGGAGGGCTTTCTATGTCTCATTCTGTGAAGACAGACATAAAATAATTGTTTAACTTTCCTGTCTTCATCTCATTCCTCAGTATAATTTCTTCTGTCTCACTTCACATCTACAAAATGTCTACATTATTTTTTCTAATTCTTTGTCCTTTCATGTATCTATAAGAGCTTTTCACACTTTGATTCTCTGTTCCTCAATTAATTACTCTCAGAGTCAAGTCTATTGTCATATTCACAAGTACATCTATACACAAGTGCATTGGAAAGCCCACTTGCAGCAGTAGGCAGATGATATGAGCACCATTCACAGAAAAATATAAATTAAATGTAATTTAAACATAATTTTGACAAGAATGATCACAATCAGGGGAAAAAAAAAACAAAGTCCAACTTAGTGCTAAGTGAACAAAGTGGTCATAGTGTTGCTGAACTGTAGCCAATAGTGTTTTAAACACAAGAGGTTCTGCAGATGCTGACAGTCCAGAGCCAGACCCATCATCAGGACTGGAAAGGAAAGGGGAGGATGCCAGAATAAGAAGGTGGAAGGAGGGAAGGAGGACAAGCTAGAAGGTGCTGGGTGAAGCCAAGTGGGTGGGGGAGGAAGGAAGAAGAAAGAAGCTGGGAGGTGATAGGTGGAAAAGGTAAAGGGCTGGAGAAGAAGGAATGTGATAGAAGGGGAAAGTGGACCGTGGGAGAAAAGGAAGGAGGAGGTAACACAGGTGAGGCAACACTTCACCTGTGAATCTGTAACTGTTGCTCCCAGTGCAGCCTCATCTGCATCAGTGAGACATGATATAGTTTGGGAAACCACTTTGTCGAGCATGTCCACTCCATTCACAAAAAGCAGAATTTTCATGTGGCCAAATGCAACAGGAAGGGTTAGCTTACCTACCAGTAGAAAGCCACTTCCACCATGTCAATTAGTGATTGGCCTGTTCAAAAGACGTAGTCGCTCTCTCCCATTGGCTGGCTTTCACACTATGGCACTGACTTCCAGTTCCTGGCACCGCAGGGATATGGAGCATGAAAATAGCATGTGTGAAAGCATTGTTTTCTTTTTACTTGGTTCTCCTCTTCAGACTGGGTTGTGACGAGGGCTGAAGGACCATTATAAAAGTATGTTGTAGATCGGAGGTTCCGCTCGCACACTTAGATAAGTTCCTGCTTGTTGAATGTTTAGTATTGTAGTTGTGTAACTTGAGAGTCTTAGCAAAGTACTTGCTTGAGTTAGAAGTGTTATTGAATGTTTAGTGTCATCATTTTGTAACTTGGGGGGCTTAGATATGTACTTGTTTGACTTAGATGCTTGGTTGAGCGTTTCACTGTCTGTAAATAAATAGTTCATGTGTTTACTTGAAATCAGTGTCTTCTGCCCGATTACTGAATCCACGAATTTGCATCTGCATAACGCCAACCATTTTAATTCCTTTCCCCATGTCCATTCCAACATATCAGTTCATGACCTGCTCTTCTGCCACAATGAGACCACTCTGAGGGGTGAGAAGCAACACCTCTAATTCCATCTTGGTGGCCTCCAATGCTGATGGCATGAACATCAATTTCTCCAACCTGGCAATTTGCCCTCTCCCTTTCCTCCTCTTCAATTCCCCACTTACCTCTTCTCCTCATCTGCCTATCACACCCCTTAATCCTCACTTTCTACTTCCCTTTCTCTCATGTTCCATTCTCCTCTTCAACCAGATTTCTTCTTCTCCAGCCTTTTACCTTTTTCACTACCACCTTCCAGCTTCTTACTTCATTCCCCCTCTCCTACCACTTGGTTTCATCTATCACCTTCTAGCTTGTTCTCTTTCCTCTCCCCTACCTCCCAAATCTGGCATCTTTCCCCTTCCTTTCCAAGAAGGTTCTTAGCCCGTAACATCGACTGTTTGTTCATTTCATTAATGCTGCCTGACCTGTTGAGTTCCTCCTGTATATTTTGTAAATAGGTTTTTAGTAGTTGGATAAAGAACTGAATGACTGAAGAGAAGTAGCAGTCCCTGAATCTGGTGGTGTGAGACTTCAGCTTTCTATACCTCTTGCTCAATAGTAACTGTAAGAAGATTACATGACCTGGATAGTGGGGATCTTTGACGATGGATGTTGCCTTCTTAAGGCAGCACCTCCTGTAGATGCTACCATTGGTGGGGATAAATGTGCCTGGGATGTATTAGACTTTGAGCATTACTCTCTGCAGCTTCATGCTTTCCTAGTTGCCATGCTATGATGAAACTTGGCAGGATCTCTAGTCAATCATAATATACATTTCATTATCAATGTGTAGCTCTTGATTCTATTTTTGTTCCCCATTTCTCATGTAGGGCATGTTATAAAGCTGAAACACTTTATTTTGAATTCTGTTATTGTTTTACTTTGTACTGCCTCATTGCTCTGTTAGAATGAAATAATCTGCATGGATGGTATTCAAGAGAAGCTTTTCATTGTATCTCAGTGCATTTAACAATAATAATCCAACTCACCAATGCTCTTTTGAACTAATACAGTCTTTATTTTTTCATGTTGACCCACTGCTACATTTTTGCTCTTAGATTTCTGTACCGTAAAGGGATATACATGTATCTGTTGTAAAATATTTAGATGTTATCCATTTCTTACTTTCCTTAATACCTTTTAATGGCCTTTCCCAATCTATCACAGCCAACTCACAAATTCGTGTTTTGCTTGGTTGAGATTCAAGATTCTGGTTTCAGATTGAATTGAATTTCTTTCAACCTTTACATAAAATTCTGCTACATTGAGATTATTTTTCTTAAAGACTGGCTAATTACCAGCATTAAATTAATCATTTCACACTGCACAGCACCAGATTTAAGATATTGCATTTCCTTATTGGCTGCTCAACATACAGATCCCACTCACACTCCATTTGTCCTCTATCACTGTTTATTGAGGAATACTGTACCACTCTACTTGTAGATTAAAGACCTACATCATTATCATATTAACCTTGTAATATGATACCTAACATTTCCTGATTCATACTGTACCCTTTAATGCTTTTTTTCTCTGTTTCAAACCCTGTAGACATTACCTTCCAACCAATATTTTTGCCCCATGCTGTTTCTTAGCTTCTCCCCAAAATAACAAAGTTCCTTTATCCTTTTTTGTTTGTTTGTAGAGCTTCTCCTCCTCCTTTTTCATTTTGTCTATCTGTTCTAATAGTTAAGTAATCCATGTAATCCCCATTTGCAAATGTGAAATCTTCAATACATTCTTTGTTATTCAATTTGGGAGGATACTGGACCCAGCCCAATTCGAGTGAAGAATTGATTGTGGACTTCAGAAAGGGTAAGATGAGGGAACACACACCAGTCCTCATAGAGGGATCAGAAGTGGAAAAGGTGAGAAATTTCAGGTTCCTGGGTGTCAACATCTCTGAAGATTTACCCTGGGCCCAATATATCGATGCAATTACAAAGAAGGCATGGCAGCGGCTATACTTAATTTGGAGTTTGAGCAGATTTGGTCTGTCACTAAACCAAAGACGTTCGCAGATCTTGACAGATGTACCATGAAGAGTATTCTGATTGTCTGTTTTGGAGTGCCCCACTGCACAGGATCGAAATAAGCTGCAGAAAGTTGTAAACTCAGTCAGCTCCATCATGGGCACTAGACACCCCAGCATCCAGGTCATCTTCAAAGACCGATGCCTCATAAGGGTGTTACCCATCATTAAGGAACCCCATCTCCCAGGAAATGCATACAACTCATTGCTTTCATCAAGGAGAAGGTACATGAGCCAGAAGGCACCCACTAAATGATTCAGGAACAGCTTCTTCCACTCTGCCGTCAGATTTTTGAATGGATGTTGAACCCATGATCAATTCCTCACTGCATTTTTTCTCTTTTTGCACAATGTACTTACTTGATTTAACATTTTTAAAAGAATATATATATATGTATATGCTTACTGTAGTTTACAGTTTTTATTATGTATTGCAATGTACTGCTGCAGCATAACAACAAATGTCACGACCTATGCCAGTGATATTAAGCATGATTCTGATGTCTATCCAGATTTTGGTCTCTCTGGTTTAATATTATCTCAGAAGTCACAGTCAAATTTAAAATGCTATGTTGTAGTCAGTTAACATTACTCCATCAACTAATTAGCCATGTGCAAACTTTATTCAAGGAAGCTTAATATTTTCCTTCTATTTTTATCATTGGCAATATTTCACAACTCTTCATCTTTTATCTTAATCCTCTTTCATAAAGATAAGGTGAAATATTTATCTGAACCCATACATCTGTTTCCATTACTATTTACCACTTTGGTCTCTAATATCCTACATTTCACTTCTTTCATTCAGTTTCCTTTATATATTTATAGAGTAGTTTTGTACAGTCACAACAGAGCAGTCATATGCCTCAAGAATGCTCCTGTTACAATGTAAATGCACCCAGAATCTGGAGTCAGCCAAATAAAAAATTGAAACCCTTGAGGGAGAGAGGCTTCCTCTGCTTCAGTTTAGTGGTCAGTTTGATTTATGTTACACAAGTTGAACATCTATTCCCAGCTGAAACTGTCTGGACCAATTCCAAATGAGAACTGAAAATATATTTTGAAAATTATGCAGGATAACGTGCAGAAATGTTCTTTGCTTCAACAGAGAAACAGATTCTTATTATTGCAAATACAATGCTAATGTATGAAAACCACTCACTATAGTGTAAATCAGTTCAATTCCCTGAATTTCAGTCATCAACGATCAGTCAATTTTCAAGCCGGAATTTATAAAAATCAGTCACATATACATGAAAAATGAAAAGTTTAAATCTTACTCAAGCCTACTTTCTAGTGATACTTTGCCTCATCCCACACTATCACACTTGCTTGATTTTGTACAAACATTGGAACAATGATTCTTTGTATTCAAATGAAGCCACTTACTGGTTTAACACAATCCTGGTATCAGTCACACTGCCCAATCACTAGCCTGCATATTTTGAAATATCTTGTAATTATTTGGCTTGTAATTCACTCAAATGTATGAACCAAAAAACACTGAACAGTACGCCACCAGAATAGTCTCTCACATGCTGGAGACATTAGGTAAATGTACTGCACTAACACTTTGATAAAATCCAATTCATCATTTGCACTTGAGTTAATTTGCATACAAAATGACATAGTAATAAATAAATAGTAATAAAAATGCAGATCTAATCAAAAGGAGGTAATTTCAAAGACTGATGCAAAATAATTGTTCCATTCTGAGATGTGTGTGATCATTGCAAATTAATGATATTATGTTAATACTTATCATCCTTTTTAATAGTCCTTTTTTCTGGCTAAATATAAAATGAAAATAATGCCTTAATTATTTTTAAATTGTGAATTGACATGAAGAATAAGATTTTACTTTTGTCTCAAATGTATTCTCTGTGTGTTTATGGTCGAGAGGAATTTTTCATGAATACGTGACTGCAACCTATCCAAATTCAAATGTGAGTGACATCCTATTAACCTTCTAAGAAGCTATAATATATTCAAAAGAAAAACTTTAAGAGTGCTACTGTATTATTGCTAAATAAAGGTTTATGCCATGAAAGTGCTTCTGAGAGCTGTTTGAATGACATTCTATGAAACTTAACAATAGATCATAGAAGTGGTGATTTCAGAATTGAAGACTTGGGAATTAATGGCAGTATACAATTTATTTGCAAGCTGCTAACTCATCAACAAATATTTTTTTTCAACTGGCCTGTCAGGAAGTGGTTCTGTAATGAATGTCTAGTTCACAACACTGCAACGTTCATGTAGAAAGATCTACCGATCTCTGATTCGGGTTGCTTTTTGTATTTTACTTTCATCTCATGGGATGGGGTGCCTTTCCCTTTGGTAGTTTTAAAGTTCTGATAGAAAATATGCTGAGCCTTGAAGAATGAACAGCTTGAAACCAATCTCAATTTACTACAGTCTGGCAATTGCAATCAAGCACACACCTGCAGATGGTGTGGAAAATTAAAATTGGATACTTCAACTCAAGACCAGCTTTGGCTATTGAATGCAATAATTAAAAACATTGAAAATGTATAATTTTAGAAATGATTTTTATGTTTTTTTAATTGGTGTCATGTCAAAAAAATCTTCAAAACTCCTACCTTGTTGAGAATGACTAGGCTGAGCAGTTTGTGTTAAGAGTACATAACGTGAAATTTAATACGTTAGGCAATTGCTTAAAGAATGCAAGAAGGACTTTAATAGTGATTGGATCTTGTCAGATCAGTGTTGACTTCATTTTCCATCTTGTTGCCATAAGACCACAGACAGTTTAATGACTGTGTACTATTCACATACAATTGACTAAAATTCCATGAAGAATAGGCAGCGTTAGTCTGCAAAATAAAAAGTTACCGCTAGAAAGTCTTGTAAGAGCTAGGACAGAAGTTCCACTGAACAGGTGAGGAATTTAAACTTTCCTTGAGGTGCATAAAGGAGCACTCCATCACAGAAAGTAAAAATCTTACCTTGATTGGTTGTCAAGACATATTTTCAGTGTACATTTGGATTTGGTCCAGAACAGTTCTATGAAAGTTGGCATATCTTCTCAAGGCAAGGACAAGTTACAACTAGTCATTGTAGAACCACAATTATAGTTAGACCACACTGTTTATATTTTAAGTAAGGCCATGTCAGATGTTAGTGAGCATTTCATCCACATTGCCAATGGCAGCCTCTGGGCATGGTATGAATGAGCAGTGGATAACTGTTCACCCACCCAGTGAAGATCCACCCAAATCAAAATTGTCAGAAGTAATTTATTTTCTTCTGTGATGTGAAATGATTAAAATGCAAAGATATATTAATTATGCATGTGTTAATTCTATGAAATCACCTTCAGAGATTCCTGTTGGTTATACCACTGAATGCTGGAAGATCTCAGCAAGTCAGACAGCACCTATGCTGGGAGATAAACAGTCAACATTTCAGAACCGAGACCCTTCATCAGGGCATGATCATCAGTCAGCCCAAAGTGACAAATGTTTATTTCCTTCAATAGATGCTGTATGACTTGCTGAGTTCTTCCAGCATTTTGAGTGTGTTACTCAAGATTTATAGCATCTGCAGAGTCTCTTGTGCCTCCAGTCAGCTGCAGTTGTTAACTAATATACCTTCAGAGGTCTGGAACTTGGAGAGAGGAGGCCCTGCTTCAGGTTCAAAGTCCAAAGTACAAGAAACTGTGCATATGCAAATATAAATAAATAGCAATAAATACCAGGAACATGAAATAGCAAGATAAAGAGTCCTTAAAGTAAGATCATTGGTTGTGGGAACATCAAAATGTCTGGGGAAATGAGTGTAGTTAACCCTTTTGTTCAATGCCTAATGGTTGGGGGGGTAAGAACTGTTCTTGAACACGATGGTGCGAGCTCTGAGGCTCTTACATCTTCTACTTGATGGCAGCAGTGAGAAAAGAGCATGGCCTGGGTGAAGGGGGAGGGATCTCAATATTCCTGGATTTCAGTGCTTTAAAACGGATAGAGAGGGCGGAAAAAGGGGAGGAGGGGTGGCATTACTGGTCAGGGATACTATTACAGCTACAGAAAGGGTGGGTAATGTAGCAGGATCCTCTTTTGAGTCAGTATGGGTGGAAGACAGGAACAGGAAGGGAGCAGTTACTCTACTGGGGGTATTCTATAAGCCCCCTGGTAGCAGCAGAGATACAGCGGAGCAGATTGGGAGGCATATTTTGGAAATGTGCAAAAATAACAGGGTTGTTATCATGGGTGACTTTAACTTCCCTAATATTGATTGGCACCTGATTAGTTCCAGGAGTTTAGATCGGGCAGAGTTTGTTAAGAGTATCCAGGACGGATTCCTGTCACAGTATGTGGACAGGCCGACTAGGGGGAATGCCGTACTAGATCTAGTACTAGGTAATGAACCGGGTCAGGTCACAGATCTCTCAGTGGGTGAGCATCTGGGGGACAGTGACCACCACTCCTTGGCATTTGGCATTATCATGGAAAAGGATAGAATCAGAGGGGACAGGAAAATTTTTAATTGGGGAAGGTCAAATTATGAGGCTATAAGGCTAGAACTTGCGGGTGTGAATTGGGATGATGTTTTTGCAGGGAAATGTACGATGGACATGTGGTCGATGTTTAGAGATCTCGTGCAGGATGTTAGGGTTAAATTTGTCCCAGTGAGGAAGATGAAGAATGGTAGGGTGAAGGAACCATGGGTGACAAGTGAGGTGGAAAATCTAGTCAGGTCGAAGAAGGCAGCATACATGAGGTTTAGGAAGCAAGGATCAGATGGGTCTATTGAGGAATATAGGGAAGCAAGAAAGGACTTAAGCAGGGGCTGAGAAGAGCAAATAGGGGGCATGAGAAGGCCTTGACGAGTAGGGTAAAGGAAAACCCCAAGGCATTCTTCAATTATGTGAAGAAAAAAAGGATGACAGGAGTGAAGGTAGGACCAATTAGAGATAAAGGTGGGAAGATGTGCCTGGAGGCTGTGGAAGTGAGCGAGCTCCTCAATGAATACTTCTCTTTGGTTTTCACCAATGAGAGGGAACTTGATGATGGTGAGGACAATATGAGTGAGGTTGATGTTCTGGAGCATGTTGATATTAAAGGAGAGGAGGTGTTGGAGTTGTTAAAATACATTAGGACAGATAAGTGCCCTGGGCCTGACGGAATATTCCCCAGGCTGCTCCATGAGGCAAGGGAAGAGATTGCTGAGCCTCTGGCTAGGATCTTTATGTCCTCGTTGTCCACAGGAATGGTACCGGAGGATTGGAGGGAGGCCAATGTTGTCCCCTTGTTCAAAAAAAGTAGTAGGGATAGTCCGGATAAATATAGACCAGTGAGCCTTATGTCTGTGGTGGGAAAGCTATTGGAAAAGATTCTTAGAGATAGGATCTCTGGGCATTTAGAGAATCATGGTCTGATCAGGGACAGTCAGCATGGCTTTGTGAAGGGCAGATCGTGTCTAACAAGCCTGATAGAGTTCTTTAAGGCGGTGACCAGGAATATAGATGAGGGTAGTGCAGTGGATGTGATCTATATGATTTTAGTAAGGCATTTGACAAGGTTCCACACGGTAGGCTTATTCAGAAAGTCAGAAGGCATGGCATCCAGGGAAGTTTGGCCAGGTGGATTCAGAATTGGCTTGCCTGCAGAAGACAGAGGGTCGTGGTGAGGGAGTACATTCAGATTGGAGGATTGTGACTAGTGGTGTCCCACAAGGATCTGTTCTGGGACCTCTACTTTGCATGATTTTTTTTAACGACCTAGATGTGGGGGTAGAAGGGTGAGTTGGCAAGTTTGCAGACGACACAAAGGTTGGTGGTGTTGTAGATAGTGTAGACGATTGTCAAAGATTGCAGAGAGACATTGATAGGTTGCAGAAGTGGGCTGAGAAGTGGCAGATGGAGTTCAACCCGGAGAAGTGTGAGGTGGTACACTTTGGAAGGACAAACTCCAAGGCAGACTACAAAGTAAATGGCAGGATACTTGGTAGTGTGGAGGAGCAGAGGGATCTCGGGGTACATGTCCACAGATCCCTGAAAGTTGCCTCACAGGTGGATAGGGTGTTAGCTTTCATAAGTCGAGGGATAAAGTTTAAGAGTCGCGATGTAATGATGCAGCTCTATAAAACTCTGGTTAGGCCACAATTGGAGTACTGTGTCCAGTTCTGGTCACCTCACTATAGGAAACATTGGAAAGGGTACAGGGGAGGTTTACCAGGATGCTGCCTGGTTTAGAGAGTATGCATTATGATCAGAGATTAAGAGAGCTAGGGCTTTACTCTTTGGAGAGAAGGAGGATGAGGGGAGACATGATAGAGGTGTACAAGATAATAAGAGGAATAGATAGAGTGGATAGTCAGCGCCTCTTCCCCAGGGCACCACTGCTCAATACAAGAGGACATGGCTTAAGGTAAGGGGTGGGAAGTTCAAGGGGGATATTAGAGGAAGGTTTTTTACTCAGAGAGTGGTTGGTGTGTGGAATGCACTGCCTGAGTCAGTGCTGGGGGCAGATACACTAGTGAAGTTTAAGAGACTACTAGACAGGTATATGGAGGAATTTAAGGTGGGGGCTTATATGGGAGGCAGGGTTTGAGGGTTGGCACATCATTGTGGGCTGAAGGGCCTGTACTGTGCTGTACTATTCTATGCTCTATGTTAGTGGTCACCAACCTTTTTAAGCCCAAGATCTCCTACCTCGACTTCAGTGAAAGGCAAGATCTACCTACTAAATCGTTTAGAGAAAAAACAGCTCAGATTGTACTTCCAACTTGAGGCCTTTTATTTGGGTGAATTGTATTTGAATTACACAAAATACTTTTGTCAAACTTTCAAATTAATTCAAACAAGAAAACACTGTAACTAGCATATCAAACAGACAATAGCTGTCTTTCTTTAAGAATATTACAATACTTCACACTTTTAATTCTAAGTTTCACTATTTAATTTTATTTCAACACAAAAAATAAATGAATAAAAATTGATTGTGTTGCACTCAATGTGATGACTGGGGCTGAATACTTTCTGCTAGTTCCCTGAAATTTGGCTCATAACTACAGACAGCCAGTCTGAGACAGTCTGTGAGGTGTAGGGTTGCCAACTGTCCCGTATTTCCCCCGCTAAGGTAGAACATTCCTATGAAACCTTTCGTGCCGAAATGCTTTACACTGAAGAAGCAATTACCATTAACTTATGTGGAAAAAAATTTTGAGCATTCCCAGACCCCAAAAAATAACCTATCAAATAACACATAAAACCTAAAATAACAGTAACTTTTAGTAAAACCAGGAATGATACGATAAACACATAGCCTATATAAACTAGAAATAATGAAAATTAAGCCAAAACCGATTCGTGGGGTAAAAAAAATCAACACATCACGCATGTGCACACAGGTGCCCGTGCAAGGCTTCATGGTCATGGTAGTCTTTATCGGGGTAAACACAAATGTCCCGGGATTTGACTGCTACTTTTGTCCGTTATTTGAGAGTGAGAAAGTTGGCAACCCTAGTGAGGTGTCTGTCAGTAAGTCAGCTTCTGTACTTAGATTTAATAATTTTCATCTGTGAAAATGCAATTTCACATAGATAAGTTAACCTGAAGTAGGCACTGACTTTTAGTGCTATAAAACACACCGCTGTTACGTGCTCAAGGAGATCTGTTTTTTTTTGTGAGAATGGTGTAATGGTCTTTTGGAGGTCACCTGATGTGATTTTCCTGCCTATGTGAGGTCACGTGATGACATGTGCCCCGTGACTATATGAGGGTCGACACAGGTGACGCAGTACGGTTTTTGAGTTTGTAGATTTCCAGGTAGAATGTGTTGTGCTTCCGTTTCTGTTGCGTGTTTGTTTTTGTGACGCAATTTCATTTATAAAACAGAGGGTGCGATCTCTTATAAGATATAGTATATTATTGGACTGGAAATTTGTGGCTGGATGTGCCAATTTACTCAATTCCAACAGTTGAAGGGGGAGTGAAGAATTCATCGAAGTCACAGGATCGAGAGGAGTCGGCATCATTTGGCAGTTTAATAAAGAATTGACCTTATTGAGTCTTCGTTGGAGGAGTAGCTACCTGCATCGAGATAACTGTTGTCAGAAAGAGCAATGAGTTCATGCAAAAAGGTGCTTTCTCTCTAAAAGGAATTTAAGGTCAGCCGATTTAAACTGTTTATTTTCGGCATCGTGAATCCTGTGGACAGAACCAGCAGTAAAGTTGCGTCTGTGAAGAAATCATTCTCCAGAGAAGTCTCTCCCAATTGAATGTGTAAAACTGTTGGACTTTCGAAGTTATCGCTCTGAGAACTATATCCGATTGTATCACTTTAAGAACTGTTTTCGCATTTAATGCTTTAAGAACCAGAGCCCAGTGGAGTTGGTGAACGGCTGCGTATCTGTTAACCTCCGGTTAAAGTTTTCCTTTGCTTTTTTTTCCTTATCGTTTATACGTGTTTAATAAATATTTGGTTGTTTTTATATAACCTGTCTCGATTGATATTCATTGCTGCCGGTTATGTAACACCGCGCACACCGCGGTTTGCTTGGCCCTATCAGTAGTAATTGCCACCAGTTTATGAATGGGGATGTCATCTTCACTGACATTTTTTAAACTCATTGTAAATATCCTCACCTCTCGTTCTTTCCTTTAATTGCAAAAGAGTGAGGAAGTCCTCCTTTGTTGTAAAATCCTGGAAAGCCATTCTGACAAATACAACAAGCTGAGCTGTTTGCATTACATCCAGGTATTCATCAGACTGTAGTGAAAAATATTCACAGAGTGACAAGTCGATCCACGTCCTCTGACAGTGACTCTACCTTCCTTGTCACTGTTGCAGGGCCGAGCGGTATATTATGTATTGTGGTTGTGATGCCGTTTTTGTTTTTAAAGTCTTTAAAACAGTCTCTGCGGTGATGACTATTGCTTCCTTGAATAAATCGCCATCTGTAAAAGGCTTCTTGTGTTTAGCCAAAAGGTGACTTACACGAAATGATGCTTCAATAGCAGCCTTATTTTGAGTAGCATGTTTTGTGAAAAACAATTCCTGGGCCTTCAACCCGATTTCAGCTCCTCAACTTTCCAAGCACGGATTGCGCTCTTTGGGGGGTAGGTGTCTTTAAATTCCTGGTGGTTGGTGTTGTGGTGCTGCTCCAGATTCCCTCTTTTAGTCAGTGCTTGTGTTTGGTGGCACAACATACATACACACTTGTCTTTCGCAAAGGTAAATAGAAATTCCTCTTCCCATTCTGGATGTAAGTTGTATGTTTTCACCTTCTTTCGTGGAGCCTCCGCCATGCTATCAGGGTATCGCGAGCGATTGCCGATTGTGTCACCTCTGATCTGGGCCGACATTCACCTAATTAATTAGCTTGTTTTTTTCGGCTTTTTTTCTTAAAGATGTGCTGTGTGCATCCTGACAACTGCTGCACCCCTGCATGCTTCGCGGACCGGAGGTTGGGGACACTGCCGTATATTGATGTTTGCGACAGTCTGTACTCTTTTCTAATCTTATTGATCACTTTGATGCAGCACAGACTACGCTGAAAATGCAGTGCATAGCGGGGGAACTACATACATGCACACTGGGCAGAAAGAACGGAACTAAACCCCTGCAACCAGGAAACAATCTCTCTTTACAAACAGCTTTTTAGTGAAAATATTGCTATATTACCATTATCCTAATTAGTATTACTTACTTTTATAATGCTCACATTACAACAGTATTTGTGTATTTATTTTTGATTTTTCTTCGGGATCTACTGGGAAAGTTTCAAAGATCGACCGGTCGGTCGTGATCGCTGGGTTGGCGACTCCTATTTTATGTTCTATGATCTCTGAGGATGGCTGCTACTTTCCCATGACAGTATTTCACATAGATGTGCTCAATTGTTGTCAAGATTTTACTCATGATGCTTTGGGCTGAATCCACTGCCTTTGGTACAATTTTCCATTCAAAGGCATTGGTGTTTCCATACCAAGCCTGATGCAGGTTTGGAATCATAGCATTGCAGAGCAAGAATCAGACCCTTCATTCCACTTTATCCAAGCTGACCATAATGACTATCTACATCAATCCCATTTGCACACGTCAGGTCTGTATCCCACTATTTCTACCCTATCCAACTACCTATCCAAATGTCTATCTTTTTACCTTGGCCATAAATTATGGATTTTGCACTCATTCCCTTAAAGTATGGAAACAAGAGAACATTATACTCTTCTGTGTCTGGCTCTGTGGGTTTCAAATGCTTTTGCACTGTTCCTACCTATTGAAATCAGTTTTTTTTTCTGTCTGCCTCCTCCCCTACATTCTCCACACTAATTAAAAGGGTTGAAAGTAAATTACTTCTGTTTATGACTCAGATTTATAAAAAAGGACATTATTTACATAAAACTACTAAACATGAAAGAACATTTAAAGTGTAAAGTGACACTTAGACAAGGAGAGACGCAGTCCAGCTTGGTGCTGTGATTTGTGATAATTTGAGGGATATACTCATTTATATTGGATTCAATGTAGCAGCAGAGTTTTCTTTCCTCTAGATGGAAATGTTAAGATATAGCCTCAGATTAACAATGCATTCTTCAAGATGAGAAAGAGAAAGATACTCAGTGGCTTAGGCAGCATCTGCGGGAGTGAAAAACAGTGTGAACACTTCAGTTCAGTGAACTTTCATCAAGGAAAAGTGAAGTCATGGATCTAAAATATTAACTCTTTTTCTTCCTCTGGAAGAGCTGCCTGACCTGTTGACCACTTCCAGAACTTTACAGTTTATTTTTGATAAAAATTGTTATGAAATATCTTTAGACATGGCACTGATAATTAGAAAGACCAATTTATTTCAATGCTCAAGTCTTTATCACATAACCTGTACTCACTTTATAAACTTTATGAAACCCCACAAAGGCAGCACACATCCACTTCCATTTAGAAAATGAGGATTGGAATTACTTCTCCCACAATCCATATTTTAGGTACACTTCCTGTAAATGTCTTGCCTCTCTGAAGACCTCCGTTGATTTTCTGAAGAATTGGTTTTAAACCCAATCGTAAAGTGCAATTGTTTCTATTCACTAGGATCAGAGCTGCAATTTGGGGCCAGTTATTTTTAGAAAGTAAACATCGGCAGCTGTTCCTTTGATTTTCAAAATGATGAACACCCAGCAATTCTGCTTAGCAGATTCGGTGAGGATCTTAACACTTTTGAGCTTCCATTTGTCCAGGGAAATTTGCATTTAATTTCAGAAGGGAAGTAGAACAATCCAAACTGATTAGGATCTGCAGTGAAGGCATGTAATGAAAAACTAATTGCATCAGTCTCTTTATTGTAACAAGCTCAACAACTCATTTCCACTGGTCACTTTTTCCACCTGCTCACAGGGTCCTGGCAGCTAAAGCAGGCATTTCAGCTCTGCGACGTGAATACTAATGAAGTAGAGGTCACTTGCAAAGCCACAGAGTGGGCACGAGATATAAGCATTTTCGACAGGCAATAGACATTTTTTCCTGTGCACCAGTAAAATGCTTTAGACAAGGATTTCATTACAAAGTAGTTGAAATCGGCACAACAAGCAAATCATGCATTTCTTGGTCTTTGGAGGTTACTGTTGATCTGTTTGTGACAGTGATAATAAATCAGAATTTGCATGCTAAATATGAGAAGGGAAATTATTTAGTAAACCAGGTAGGAAAGCTGGACAACACATATTCATTAGCTCACAAGTGGTAGAAAGTAATTCAATGTCTAAATGAATTGAATGATTCTGCAAATAAATTGATTGTTTCTGCTCAGTATACACTGCATCAATGTTTTAATTGACAGTACAACTGACATAATAACTTTTTTTTACATGTATATTGCTTTCAATGTGCATGTTTTCACCTTATACTGTTTAATTGAGCCAATGCAAATCAGGTTAGCTGACACTTTAGAGATAATATTATAAAGATAATGTTAGAACAAAGAACAATATAGAAATTGGAGCAGGTTCTCCAGTCCACGGTATCTGTGCAGACCATAATGCCAACTTAACTAATCCCATCTGTCAGCATGGACTTAATCCTTTCTGTATCCCTTCTTGATCATGTGGAGTCCAAATGCTTCTTGAAAAATCCTGTTGCATCTGCTTCTACAACCTTGCCTGGCAGCACTTCCAAACATCTAACACTCTCTGTGTAAAAAGATTGCCTCACATACTTCCTTTAAGCCTTCACCATTGCACCTTAATCTTATGGCCTCTAATATTTGTCATTTCCACCGTAGGAAAAATGACTATATAGAGACAGTACTGTACTTGGGGTGGTCCGAGTAGTTCACAGAGTCTACGTGTTGTTATTTGTTTGAAACATTAACCATCCCCCACCTTCTGAAGGATTGATTCCCCATTTAAGTGCAGCACTACTTGTAATCATTGTGCTCCACCAGCAGCAATTACTAACCCCTCAGCCTAGCCTTTGAATAGAGACTGATTAATTGTCAAATAATAAATAATACTATGTGCAAATTGATGTAGAATCCCAATCAAAAATACAAATTTTCTTGCAAAAACTAATAATGAAAATTTGGCTAAGTAGTGTCCATATTTCATAACAATAAATTAGAACCCATAATCAAAACTTATGCACATACCTGCATGACTTTAGATCTTAAATTGATATTGGTCACTTTCAGTAATGAATTAAAACGTGTTAGATTAGAGAAAGGCAGGGAGAGATATATCATAGAAACAGCTTCTCAAACCATCAAGGACCATGCTGACCATTGAATACCAATGTACACTAATCCTACGTCTCATCACCTACACACCAGGAACAATTTACAGCAGCCAATTAACCAACTGACTTACACATCTTCGGGATGTGGAATAGGTAGGCGAGCTCAGAGGAAACCTGCAAAGTCACAGACAGAACGTGCAGACTCCACACAGATAGTACCAAAGATCTGCATTGAGACCTACTTGATATGACTGCTGATAGTTGCAGAGATGAGAAACAGAATACAGTGGTCTGTTAATCAGATTGCTTAAAACTAGTGAGCTCCAGCACCAAGACCATGAGCATGGTTTATTTACATCAGAAACATGATGTCTGTGGGGACACAATTCTGCTTATGGTGCTTGTAAGTTATCACCTTAAGAGTGCATGCAAAAACTAATTTAGACAGGAATTGTTAGATTTACTGGACAAATTGGATTTGGAACAGATATCATTTGTCCTACTGTTGGGAGAATTATACTAATCTGGTAAATTAATCTTCAGAACACTTGAAGAAATTTTTAAAAAAACAATGACTCCCCTGTCGAGATTCAGCAATATTTGTCACTCACAACACGCTGGAGGAACTCAGCAGGTCGGGCAGCATCCGTGGAAAAGATCGGTCGACATTTCAACCGATCTTTTCCACGGATGCTGCCCGACCTGCTGAGTTCCTCCAGCGTGTTGTGAGTGTTGCTTTGACCCCAGCATCTGCAGATTAATTTGTGTCAGCAATATTTGTCCTTTCTCAATTGTAACCCAACAGTGGTAGTCATCCATTGTTGTCTAATAAAGTTTAATGTACCTTTCCAATACAGAGTCACTTGAAGCAATTCAACATTGAATGACATATTAATGTTGTTAATTCTAAGTTCATATACAGTATTATAAAACCTATCTGATCTACTGAGTATTTGATGCTTTTTCTTAAACTTTTTCTTTCCCTCCTTAAGTTTCCCTGCCTCTATACTGAACAACATGAAGAACTGTGTTACTGTAAATAAAACATCTGACGATGCAAAAAAATTTTGATTCAGCTTTCTACTTCACTTTACGTCTTTTATTGTAAGTACAAACAAACAAATATAAATACAAAACCAGTCATTACTGGGCTGAGATTCAAGACCAAGGTGCAAAGGCGTCCCAGCTCTTGTGACCAAATAGTGGAGTTTGAAAATATCAAATATTACCACATCTCAGCTGAGGAAGAGGGTAGGGGAAGAAGTTACGACTTACATAAAGGACATGTCTACTTCTAGTACTCCTTGGCATGCATGTAATCCAATCCTTTGACACTTACAAATAAACTCATTCCCTGTAATTCCACCCCTGCATTTCTTGGCTCACATTTTTAAAAGCATTGAAGATTTCTATGTCTGTGCTCACCTTTGTCACAACTCCATTCCTTCTAATCAGGTCTCTGTAGCTGCGACAATACTGAAAGAATTTTATCAAAGTCATAAATGACTTCCAGGCTGGTGGAGACTATAGTATACTAAACTTACTCATTCTTTTGACCTGCCTACACAGAGCTTTAGATACAGTTAAGTAGAGCGTACTCCTTCAACACCTCTGCATCACTACTGAGCTGGATAGGACCATAATTGGCTTGTTCAGTTTGAGCCTATCCAGCTGTATTCTGCTATAACATCTTTACTTTTTGAGCTCACATCGCTGACTCACTCCCATTTCCCATCTCAAACCCACCCTAGGTGAAATCATCCAAAGCCATATTAATACTGGCACAAAAAACTCGCAAGTCAAACCGTTTCTGAGCCGAACCTGGATCACAATGACCTATCTCCAATTCATTGGACTGTATTTTCTGAGATACATGTTTGGATGTACAGAAATGTTTGTAATTAAAATCAGTGCTAATATTTGTATCTAGATCAGACTGAGTTGTAACACTTATCATCTTATATCATCCTCAACCGAGCTTCCAAATCCATAATGACCCACAAGTAAAACATTAACATGGACATGGTGCTTCATTAACATATGACACTGCACACATGCTATATTGGTATGATGATTCTATGGCCCCCAGTACCTCCATAGGTTGAGTTAATCGTTAATACAAACAATACATTTGACCCGTGTTTTGAAGTGCATGGTCATGCATTTTGGTAGTAGAAATAAATGCGCAGACTATTTTATAAACGTGGAGAAAATCCAAAAGTTTGAGATGCAAAGGAACTTTGGAGTCCTTTTGCAGAACACCCAAAAGGTTAACTTGAAGGTTGAGTCAGTGACGGTGAAGGCAAATGCAATGTTGGCATTCATTTCAAGAGTTCTAGAATACAAGAGCAGGGATGTGATGGATGTGATGCTGAGGCTTTATAAGCCATTGGTGAGGCCTCACCTTGAGTATTGTGTACAGTTATGGGCTCCTCATTGAAGAAAAGATGTGCTGGCATTGGAGAGGGTTCAGAAGAGGTTCACAAGGATGATTCCAGGAATGAAAGGGCTATCTATGAGGAACGTTTGATGGCTCTGGGTCTGTACTCACTGGAATTTAGAAGGATGAGGGGGGGATCTCATTGAAACCTTTTGAATCTTGTAAGGCCTAAACAGAGTAGATGTGGAAAGGATGTTTCCTTGGTAAGGGAGTCTAGGACAAGAAGGCACAGCCTCAGGATAGAAGGGTGTGAATTTAAAACAAAGATGTGGAAAAATTTCTTTGGCCAAAGGGTAGTGGATTTGTTACCACAGGCAGCTGTGGAGGCCAGGTTGTTAGTTGTATTTAAGGTAGAGATTGTTAAGTTTTTGATTGGACATGGCATCAGTGCTTATGGAAAGAAGGCCAGGGAGTGGGGCTGAGGAGGCGAAAAAAGGATCGGCCATGATTGAGTGGTGGAGCAGACTCGATGGGCCTAATGGCCTAATTCTGTTCCTATGTTTTATGGTCTATGGTCTTATGATAAACATATCTGAGTCTGAACTATTAACACACAGCCATTTCTTAGCAAATTCCAGGCTCACCCACTCTCTGGATAGTCTTCCTGGGTGCTCTCACTGGTTAGATTCACCTAGCCTGAGAGAGGAAAGATTTAAAAGGGTCTTCAGGTGCAATGTCTTCATGTAGAGGGTGGTGAGTATATGGAATGAACTGCTAGAGAGAGAGGTTGAGGCACGTGCAATGCCATCATTGAAGAATCATTTGGATGGGTATATGGGACGGGTGGAGCTGAGAGGGATAAGGACTGAACACGGGAAGTTAGGACTAGCTTGGTATTCTCCGTAGTCAGCATGGACTGGTGGGCCAGGACGTCTGCACCAAACTTGTGTTGCTCCATGTCTCTATGATCTTCATACATTTTTTACTGACCTGGAGCAAGTAGAAAATAAACCAATTTTTAAGTCCTGAAAGTCTTTCCACCATCAACAGGTGATGGTACTCTCAGTTGCTGCATGGGTGAGATCAAAGTTCAAAATACATTTAGATTAGATTAGATTAGATTCAACTTTATTTTCATTGTGCCGAGTACAGATACAAAGCCAAACAAATGAAGTTAGCATCTAACCAGAAATGCAAAGAATAGTGTTATTTACAAAATAACTGTGAATAAAAAGTAAGTGCTACAGCACACAAATGTAAAAGTGTTGAGACAGTACAATATGGGTGCAATACTGCTTAGCACTGTGATGTGAGGTTCAGCTGGGTCACAGCCTCAGGGAAGAAGCTCTTCCTGTGCCTGTTGGTGCGGGAGCGGAGGCTCCTGTAGCGCCTACCGGATGGGAGGAGAGTAAAAAGTCCATGGTTAGGGTGAGATGCATCCTTGATAATGCTTTTCCCCCTGCCCAGGCAGCATTTATGGTAGATGTTCTCAATGATGGGCAATTGGTTGCCGATAATCCGCTGGGCAGTTATGTATATGTTACCGCATATTACCTTAAGATTCATCTTTCTGCAGGCACTTAGACATAGAAAGAGAAATACAATACAATTTTACAGGAAAAAAGTCAACATGAACAAATATAGACTGTCAAATACCAACAGTGGAAATAAGCATAATACTGAGAATGAGTTGTAAAAGTACTGTATCTCTAAATAAAGTAAAGCACCTTTGAAGGTGAATCTGTATATCATAGAATCAGTTCATAATAGTGATTGAAGTGATTCACTCTGGTTCAGGAGCTTGATGGTTGTAGGGTAGTAACTGTTTCTGAAAATGATGGCATGAGACTTAATGCTTCTATACCTCCTGCCCGATGGTAGTAGTGAGACGAGGGGATGGCCTGGATGGTGGAGGATTTTGAAGATGGATGATGCCTTCTTGTGGCAGCGCATGATATAAATATACTCTGTTGTGGGGAGGGCAAAGCCTGTGGCAGACTGAGCTGTATCCATCACTCTCTTTTGCCTTTCCCTGAACATTGGAGTTCCATACCAGGCTGTGATGCAACCAAGCAGGATACACTCCAACTGTGACAGTGGCTTTCTGAAGTTCTTTTAACAGCATCTGGTAAAAAGGTAACCCCTCCATCAAGAAAGCTCAGAAAAGAAACATTGCCTTCAATGTCATTCACCATCCTATATACATTTCTCTTTCACCCTGTGTCAAAATTATGGAAGTCTCTACAACACAACATCTTAGGACCATGTGTACAAGCATTTTAAAATTGTTTGCCCAGCATGTTTCAAGGGAGTTTAGTGGAGGTTATAAAAAGACCCTGCTCTGAGGAATGGTTGCCTATGGAACTGGAGTTCAGGCACTCTTGTTTGGTAAGTGTTGAGGCTTTTGTTTTGATACAGTACCAGATGACACACCCTTGCATTTCTTGAGATGGACCTTTTTGGTTTTTACAATGATATTGAGCAATAATCCCTTTGCATTACCACATCCGTGCCATTAGATTCCTACTGCTGATTATCTCCCAATGTTGCTTCAAGATGAATCCACATATTTACCCGGGCCTCCATGAACAGATACTGTCCATTTGTACCTTTTTCACAGCACTATCCCTCAAGTTACTTCCTGCACTCATTTCTACAATCTGACAGAGGTATGAGCAAAGTTTGCAGGCATTTGTAATGCTTTCCAGTATTAAATGCACACATCTCTGCTTTATGGGATTACAATGTACAACTCAATCACCATGTTTGTTTTAGCCAGCACCGGGCAAGCACTTAGTAAATATTTGGTAAATTAGTCAATTGGTATATTATTGGCATATGCATGGAGATACAGAGAAAAGCTGCTTTGTATGGCATCCATACAGGATATTTCATCACAACAGTGCAGTGAGATAATACAAGGGAGAATAATAACAAAATGCAAAATAAAGTGTTACAGTTGCAGAGAAAATACAGTGCAGGCAGATAATAAGGTGCAAGGTCACAATGAGGTAGATTGCAAAGTCAAGAGTCTATCTTATTGCACTCTTTGTACACTAGTGAGGACCAGTTAAATGCTTCATCCATGATCTGGAGTTCAGAGCTCGGATCATTGGTGTATTGTATATCAGATCAAATAATTGCAGGTTAATAATCCAATTCAGTTCCTGTGCATTACTTCCAGTATATCACCACCACACGAACACCAGTAGAGATGGAAACTGCAATGCAAGGTTGCCATGTGAATGGGACAGACATAAAGGAATATTACATCAGCCAGTCTGAAGCGGCGGGGTACCAGACCACTGTGGGTGCAGCTTAGTACTTACCATGTGTTTACCATTGATCAGATGTACAACCCAATTGGGTTTCAATCTAACAACCACATCAATTACTGCTGACTCAAAGAAATGTCCATGAAATAATAAATAAGTTTGTTTAATATTGACTGGTTGATTAAAACATCAGCTCAGGAAATTGAATGTTACCAACTGCTTAATTTCCTTTTTTATGGATAAAAAAAAACACATGACCTTCATGACAAGTAGAAGCTGCACTTAATCAGTCAATCACCAAAACTTGCACATAAAATGTACTGTATGTATACTTAACATTATATGATGCAGTCTGAAAAGGAGCCCAACAATTAACTCTGTAGATTACTTATGTGTTACAAAATTGTCGAACATTAATAAAGGCAAGAGATTCAAAGGAGACTGAACACAGGGTTTTGACAATGATGATGGGTTCCCTGGCAAATTGGATGTAGCTATGATGTGATCCAATAATGTAATTATGAGGCTGATATAAAGCAGTCTTAATCAGTTTTAATTATGGGGATTACAAATAATTCTTGCCATTCTTACTTCCCAGGGTAAAGCCTAGACAGGTCACTTATTGGGATTAAGCAAGAGCTGAAAGTGGGAAACTCGATGCTGGGATTGTCTGTTTTTCCAGTGCACAAGAGACGACTATGATTCTGGAGGCTAATGTTATATGGAATGTTCACATTACTCTCTGTGAAAGCTTAACTGATACTTTATACCCAGTGAAGTGCTAGGTGTTTTATTGAACACATGCAGCACTGAGAAAATACAGAGGCTAAGATTCAAGCTCCTGACATCTGGCGGTGTTCTTCAATGCTGCTCCCTGCAGAGTTCACAGGAGCACGAGGAGGACATGTCACTGTTGCCACTTGCTTCAAGCCCCAACCCGCTGGGAAATCTAGCCTCCAGTTAATATGGGGATAGAGTGGTCTTGTACTGTCCCGCTGTGATCAAGTGTAATCTTTCTATACGCACTTCCCTAATCCCCAGCATACCCCTGATCCATCTCATTTCAAGGAATGTATACCTTACAATTTTAAATCAATTATTTGCTTGATATATGCAATGTACTCATAGAGCTGGATTTATCAATTGCACTAATGATCACTAAGGAAAAGAAAGTGCCAGCCACTCTCCAATCAGCAGATGGTGTGGTTTTTGCATGCTCTGGCATTGGTATGGTATTTGTATTGGTATTGATATTGATATAGGCAGTGCGAATAGCACAATCACTGGAGTCAAGTATGATGTTCTCCTAAGGGGCTGCCCTTAATAGAGAATGCCTGTATGTGCTGTTGTTTAATGTGTGGACGCTGATGCATGGGGAGCCGCTACACAGTCCTTGACAGATTGAGGTCAGTGTCTAGTGACATAGAATGAAAGACAACTGGAACAAGAGAAATTTACTGCTGCAGCCTCCCTCCACCTTCACTGCCATTTGGATATGTCATCGTCTTCTGCCAGCTCCACCAAGGAGGTCTTGGTTGGGTTGCTCTTTGTCTGGAACCTCCACCTCGACCTTACCGCCATGCGTGGCCCTACCAGGAGCTAAATTCTAGATGGCAACACTCCAGGGAACTTAGAAACACAGAAGTCTCTCCACCATGACAAGGTATTGATCCTTGGAGAAGTGGTATTGATATGGTAGGGTAGTAAATCGGTTTCATACCCCAAAGTTTGTGCTCTCCACTTAGCCTGTTAGTTAAGCTCTTTATACAGGCAGCATATTTTCCAGACTTGCCTTAAGATATTTGATTGGCCCTTTGGATTCTCTAATGATGTTGGAAATTTTATTGGCTGCTCCAAAGTGCTTACCTAGAGTCCAATCAATCCTTCAACTGGCAATTTAGTCTTCTGTAAAAGTCTGACTTTCATGTTGAATACCAGAGCCATTTAATAAGGTCATATTGTTCATTTCCACTTGACAAATTGATAAATTTGCTTTATTTCACCTACAAGATAACTTAATTTAATGCCAGCTATAAAGTGCAATTTGAAAATGTACATGTTGCAGTTTGATTGGATGGATAAATACATATCCAGAATTTGAGAATATTTACTGCCAGTGGATTAATGGCTGAGTGAAGCATAATTGCATCAGGAAATTTTATTTCTTGGTTTGATTATAGAAAGTACAGCAGCCTGTGGAAATGATTTGGTCTTTCTGATTTTATTGAAGCAAACGTTGTTTTACATTTCAGTTAGCTGCTCCTCTCTCCCCATTATCCTCAACATGGGTGTGCCCCCCAAGGGTTGTGGGGTGAATCCATTTCCGTGCACTCTGCTCACACAATTGCATGACCAAACACCTGAGTAATCAAATTGACAATTTCACTGACAACGCAACAGTGGCGGGCTCATCACCAACAACAACAACGAGATGCCCTACAAAGAGGAGGTGGAAGAGTTTACAGCCTGTTACCAGGCAAACAAGCTCTTCCTCAATGTCAACAAGACAAAGGAGATAACCATCAGCTTCAGGAGAACCTGCTCCATTCACACCCCTCTTTACATCAGCAGCACAACAATAGAAACCACGAGCAGTTTTAAACTCTTGGGAGTGCACATCTCGCACAACTGCTCATGATAACAGAATACATTCCACACAATCCAGAAAGCTCATCAATGCCTCCTAATAATGCTGAAGAAGACTAGGCTACGCACATCTATTCTCACATCATTCTATGGAGGAGCATTAGAGAGCATCACTGCATGGTACAGAAGCTGCACTGTAGCGCACAGGAAGTCTCCACAGTGGGTAGTCAAAACTGTCCAGTATATTACTGACACCATCCTATCTGCCATCAAGGACATTATACAGAAAGGTGCCTGAAAAGGCCCAGTAACATAATGAAGCATCCTATCTACCTTGCTCACGGACTGTTTGTCTCACTCCCATCAGGGAGGAGACAACATAACATCCACACCAGGACCATCAAACCCAAAAACATTTACTTTAGCCTAGCAGCAAGGCTGCTTAATACCTCCAACTGTGAATCCACACCTCCACACCCACCACAACCACTACTTTATCATTTCCTGTCAGAGTCACATTATGTAAGTCACTCCTGGGCCTAGCATCACTTTATGGATATGTAATCAATCTATGTATATAAACTACCTTATGTATTTAAATTTGTTGTGTTTTTTATAGTATTATTGTATTCTTTATCGTAATTTGTATTTTTTGTGTTGCATCAGATCCGGAGTAACAATTATTTGATTCTCCTTTACACTTGTGTACTGAAGATGACATTAAACAATCTTTAATCTTGAATTTTATTCTCAGCTCAAGCAGATGCTCTTATTCTAAATAGGGCACCTTGATTGTTTGCAGATATATAAATCGCAATCAGGGCAGAGGTGGTTGAGTGAGCATAGACTGTGGAGGCATGTGCTACAGAAGAGAGAAGGGAAAGGAATACGTACAAGGGGAGAAGAAGATAAAATGTATGCATTTAGTCAATGCCCTTCACAATCTGCAGAGTTCCTAACACTGTTTTACTGACAACGCAGCAGTTTGTTTGTTCTCTGAGTGATGCTGGAGACTGAATATTGCAAAGGGCTCTAGGAAAATAATGCACCTTTCTGCAAAATAGTATCACAGGCCCTTCCACATCTGGATGGAGCCTGGTTTAATATCTCATCCCAAAACTTTGTTGATCATTCAACAGCAGCATTAAGTGATGTGTACAGATAAATGTGAAGGTGTTCTGCAGTCATGTGGAAAGGAAGGTGTACAAGAAATAGCTCTGGTCCCAAGCAAACAAACTTTAACCTGTGAGCAGGGCAAACTATGGGAGGAAAGCAAATTTGTACATTGGATATAGGGATGATAGTGGGTTCCAGAAAAAACAGAGACCTGCACAATTCACCATTGACAGAGGTGTCCAGAAGGTAACCAGTGAGGAATCAGTGAATCCTTGAAATGAAAGCAATTTTATAATCTCTGATTACAATATTCACATAATATTCTGCTGTTTGTTATTGTATTTATCAATCCCATATATTTTTTACACTGTGAGAAAAGTAACTTCATTGCATTCTGGTACTGTATATACGCCAATAAACTAAGCTGATCTGATCTGATAATTTCAAAGCCCCATGGGAAAAGTGATGATGTACTTTGTGAATGCTGTTTACAGGATGCCATGTGCCTGCAATGCTGCTGCTGCAAGAATGATTTTCTTTGCACCTCTGCGGGAGTAATAAACTTAACTTTGACTTAACTATTTTATGTAAATCTGCGGAGCAGCTGAGGACTGTGTTGACTGTCATTTGAAATTATTATCTGATGTTTGTTTCCTTTCAGTGCTGATAAGGCAGTGCAGGAAATAACATTAATGGTTAGGTCATAAATGCTGGCAGTGCTCAGTCCTGATTTAATCTGTCATTGAGACTCTATTACTAGCAAGACATACTGCTACCAAGAATAAGTTCCCTAGAATATCAACAAACCATATAAGTTGCCATTCTTGATTAAAAACAGAGTGGCAAAGAAAATAGAAGAATCATCCCCTCTCGCCAGACAGCACTCTTCCAACAACCCCATAATGTGTCAAAAGTAAGGATTACAATTTTTGTCATATTGTTTATGCTTTACCAAAACCTTTACTCTGTTGGAGTACTGAACAACAGGTTAACGATGCCTGTTTAGGTAACGTGCTGCAGGGAAGAGAAAGGAACCTAGCATACTATTTTTATCTTTCAGGTCAAGCTTTCTGAAGATATAACAATAGACTTTCCCGTTGTCGATAAAACTGGAACAGGAGTCTCTGTGCAATAAAGGATTATATTTCAGGAAAGGATCTTCGATCTGTTTACTCCTTGGTAACAATCCAGTTGGGAATTAACGTTTAAAAAGGAACACAGTTTGAGTTAGTTCAGAGAAAGAGAGAGGGAGAGAGATGCATATGTGTGTGTGTGTATATACATAGCCTGTGGAAAATTACACACTCAGAACAACAAATACTTTTTCGGGTTTTAATTCCTTTAACTGTTTTAGATGTTTAAGTGCCAGAAGAGGGTCCCAAAACAAAACGAACGAATTTACAGCCAGTTCTTGCCATTACAATCTCAGTTCAACTTTCCATCCACACCCTTGTGTATGGACAGAATTGTGTATGCAGTATAAAAATACTAGAACTAATACAGTACAAATACGGTAGTGGCAATCCTGAAGGAACACAATACAAACAGCATTAGAATCCCACCCACCCTGCATCTTATACACAACAGCGAAAAATGTAAGTGAATATATCGCATCTAAGATGCACACACGTGCTGAACTTCCAAACAGAGACTAAACATTCATGTTATGTGGTTACATGCACAATCAGTCCTGATACAATAAAGTCAGACAAAAGGTACACTTTGGCACAACTTTTACAAGGTATTGCCTGGTAGTTAAATTACAGGAAGACTGACCTACTTGGATGGTGAGGAACTTAGCATAAGCCACGTGATCCAGCATCAATGCATTCACTCAAGAAAATCTAAAACATCCACATGTAAAACATGTCAAATTACCGATATTCTCAATCCGCCAACAAGCATAAACGAATTCACATGGATATTGTCAATATTGTCAATTGTCAAACCATGCCCAGTCTCTGGGAGGAACTCAATTCCAACGCCCCACCAGCGCCTTCAGCAGAAACAAAATGGTCTCCCCACTTTCCCACACATGCGTAATGAGATCACCGTCTCCCTTAAAGCACAGACAACGACTCTAGCATTACCCGGATGGATGCCTAAGTGCACTTTCAACGATACTGAATAGGATTTGACGGTGTATAGATATAGATAGATAGAGAGAGAGATAGAGAGAGAGAGAGAGAGAGAGAGAGCAACAGAAAGTAATTTAAGGAACTGAGAAAGCTAACCATCTTTTATAGATAAAATCATGTATGCAAAATAAGTCCAGTTTAACTGAGACTAGTTTATTATGAACAGTGGTTAGATTAGTCCTATCAGAAATAACATAAGGACCTTATTTTCCTCTGGCAGATCATTTCCATTTTAGTCCACAGCCTGTTCTTCTAGGAGATTGCACGTGATGGGTCTAATACAGCCTTATCCCCCACTGAAGCAGGATTACAGGGCACATGGTAATTAATTCAAAAGCACAGAAGAGTCAGTATCATTTTAAAATGATAATTCTGTGGATAGAATTCCTTCTTTTTCCATTATGTTTGTTTAATAACAAAAGTGACAGCAACTTAGAAGGCAGAGAGAAAGAATTTATCGGAGATGAGTTTCTCTTCAATCAGGGATGAAGGCTTTGGAAGTGTAGAGCTGGGAAATTATAGGCTAACCCCTTGTGAAATGATAAAATTACAATATGAGAAGTACATGCTAATAGTTCAGCATGTACTGTATACTGACATAAGCATCTGCAATTCAAAAGGTAACATAAGAAAGTGTCAAACCATCACTGCTGAAGCTTTCACAACTGTAATGTCTTCTATTACACAGCTGTGATATTTTATAACTTAGCTGTTATTAAACAGAATGCTGAATATTTCAAGTACAGAACACATTATTTGATGCAGAGACTGAGAAACATGGATCCACCATGGGCATTTATTGTCAGTGAAGTCTTGCTGAATATTATCAACCTTAATTCTGATGGCAAGGTCAAGAAATTGGTGAACCATCTGGGATCTTGAGAAAACAGACAGTAATGTACAATATATTTGCAAAGTGTTTATTTCTACATACAGTATAATAATACTTTATCATTGAATTCTGGAACACTGATAATTCTTAGTGCTGAATTTAGCATTTAATTAGATTCATACAGGATGAATTGAGACTTTTATTTGACTAAACCTTGTTGCTCTGATGTCTCCAGCCAGCCCTCCCTTCCACACAACTGATCCCAACAAAGGCCTATAAAAATCTTGGCATGTTACCTTTCCCTCTTATATGATACCAAGCAAGGTCTGAAGGGACAGCATATCATTTGACATCCTAACATCTTGCTGAACTTGAACCTTGCTTTCAGTAACTAGTGGACAACTATGCCTAGATTTCACTTTTCCTTTTCTCAATCTATCTCCATTCTCAGAATCAAAATGAATTGCCTCTGATTATTAATGTTTTTAAGCTGCAATTGGCATGCATTTGCACATTCATCAGATCTGTTTAAACTACATTGGAGCCTCCTTGCATCCTCCTCACAGCTCAGTTTCCCTCCAAGCTTTGTATTTTCTGAAAATCTGGTTATGTTACATTCTGTTTTCTGACTGATAAACACGAGGGGTGATTGATAGGTTCGTGGCCTAAGGTAGAAGATGAGGTATTAACTTAAAACTTTCTGCATAATCACCAAAAGCATTGAACTGCACGTGCATGTAACGAGAGCTGTATAACTCATCTCCTTCAACCTTAGGCCTTCAAACTTATTAAACACCCCTGCTGTGGACACTTTCTGGAGGTCCAAGATCCGTATGCTCCACGACCGCTGGACTAAATGTGTAAATGTAGGAGGGGACTATGTTGAAAAATAAATGTGCTAAGTTTTCTAAAAATGACTCCTTTTAGCTTAGGCCACGAACTTATCAATCACCCCCCCCCCCCCCCCAGTACATATGGTGGACAGCTGGTGCCCAAGTACTGATCTCTGGTTCCCCACTGTCTCTGTTTGAAAACCAGATAAAAACCATACACTCTGTTCTGGATCAATCTTCATTCCTGAACCAGAGGTGCAGACATAGCAAGTTTTCACTTGATTGATATGTGCATTCAAAGGAGGATATCTAATAAGGGCAAAGACAGTGATAAACAGTTCACAGAGTGAGATGTGCACAGACCTGTGTATTGTTCATGAGAAAGTGGCCACTGTAACCTACATACAAGACCCCCATTTTGTTTTCCACACTCTGCCTGAGGCCAGGAAAGGTGTCTGCCTTTAAACTTGACTCCTTACTGGAGACATTTGTGCTAGCCCTCCCTTCACCCTTTTCTGCCAACTCTTCACACAGCAAAGCATTAACATTCTCAAGCAGTATTTCCCCATCCAAGTGCCTATGGACTGATCGATATGACTTGAGCAGCCAGCACTGAGTTAATGACACCTCTATTCTTAATCTTCTGAAATTCCTACCTAGTCTGGTGTCATCTCAAGCTTTGCCAAGTTAGTTAACAGTGACTTATTTGTGCAGGATGTAGTTTTATCTGCAGTACATACAACTAATGAGTCTGTATAGCAGCATCTCCAACAATTAGTGATTGTATAAACTCAAACCATCCCGCACATAGAAAGATACTGTTCTAACGGCGGCAAATTGGATTGGATTCGTGCAGATCGGCAAAACAGTTGGCATGGATGTGATGGGCCAAAAGGTTTCAAAGGTACATTTAATATACAATATACATCCTGAAATACTTTTTCTTCACGACCAACCATGAAAACAGAGGAGTGGCCCCTAAGAATGAATGACAGTTAAATGTTAGAACCCCAAAGTACCCCCAGCTCCCCTCCCTCCTGCATGTAAGCGGCAGCAAGCAACAGTTCCCCCTCCCCCCACCGGTATAAAAGAGGCATCAGCACCTGCCACTGAGCACTCAAACCTGAGCAAGGCAACAGCAAAGACACAGGGCTGCAGTAACCCAAAGGCCACATTTGTTCACCTAGCATTCGATATACCACAGGCTCTCTCTCTCTCTCCTTAATAAGGGAGAAAGAGATGTCTCCGTTTCACAGCGAGAAGGGAGACATAACAAACGGATCACTAGCTTACAATGTTAAAAGTCTGTTGTGTTACTTTTTCTGAACTCTGTGTCCAAAGATCTCAGGTCTCTGGGCACACAGCCAGAGATCTTCCATCTCCCACAACACATTGGTCTTCTGCTCGGACACCAACCTCCGATTCCCCTGTCTCCGGAGTCACGAAAACTCGATCCTCCGAAGGTGAGCAGAGCTCTTAGGCCAAGTCCTTGGTGTGCCGAACAATGGCCAGTTGTGAAACTCCGAAAGCGTGTCCCATTCCCGCAAATAACCGTAGTCAGCGTGTAACTCCAGGTCAGGGTCTTCAAAAGAACCCTGAAAGGAAAAAAATAGAGATATTAAAGATGGAAAAAGAGCTGTTTCTGAAGATGTAAGCAAAGGAGTGCTGTTAAGTGCCATTAACCCTCCTAAGCTTCGCTTTCTTCTGTAATGTACAAATCTATGACTCTGTGACTTTACACAAACATAAATAATATAAATTAAAATGTTAGTGACTGGTGCTCATTGATAATCAGTTTCTAAAAAAATCACTCCCACTAATCTATGTCTTAGAGCAGTGGTCCCCAACCATCAGGCCGTGGACTGATACCGGGCCGCAAGCATGTGCTACCAGGCTGCGAGGAAACGATATTATTTGACAGTATGAAGTGATATGAATTAGTTGCACCTTTCCTCATTCCCTGTTACGTCCACTGTTGAACTTGAATGTACACGAGGTCATTACCCACGTGAGGTCATCAGTCGGCATGAGTGAAAAACAAACGTCGCTTGAGTGTTTCTTTGGAAGAGGTGGAAGAGGACATAAAAGGCCTAACGATGATGATAACGGAGAGAGAGCTGAGGCAGAGACTGCAAAACAAATGGAAAGCTTCCTTCAACAGAAAATACAAGTTGTACATAAAATATGGCTTTATTGCGACCGGTGACTCACACGCCCCAAGTCCCCTGTGTGTGATATGCGGAGACAAGCTGTCTAATGAGGCAATGAAGCTCTCAAAACTGCTTCGGCACCTTGAGTCCAAGCAACCAGCACTTAAAGACAAACCTGATGAGTTTTTTGAGAGGAAAAAAACGTGAGCAAGCGGGACAGAAACAAATGCTGAGAGCAACCACCTCCACAAGTGCTGCTGCTCTGAGAGCGTTCTACTTAGTGGCTATCTGTGTGACATCTTCAACCTGCTCAAAGAACTCAGTTTGTCTCTCCAGGGGAGAATGACAACTGTCTTCAAGTTGGCACATAAAGTGTCTGCTTTCAATGCCAAACTGGAACTGTGGGGACGGCGAGTGGACAGAGGCATGTTTGACATGTTCCCAGCATTAACTGGGATTTTGGGAGAGACTGAGGCTTCACTGTCTTTTTCACAGCTGGTGCACGATCACCTAACTTCCCTGCCGGCAGAATTCGAGCATTAATTCCCAACCGCAAATGACCAAAGACGTGCAAAGGAATGGGTCCGTGACCGGTTTGTGAATGCCCCTGCTGAATCATCCATGTCAGCGCGGGAAGAAGATCAACTCCTCGAGCTTGCAAATGACAGTGGGCTGAAAAGTATATTTGACATAATATCTCTGCCAGCATTCTGGATCAGAGTCAAGGCTGAATATCCTGACATAGCCACTAAAGCACTGAAAACGTTGCTTCCATTTCCAACATCATATCTCCGTGAAGCAGGATTTTCTGCAATGAATGCAGTGAAAACTAAATTGCGGAATAGACTGGACATAAGGAACCCTCTTCGAGTATCGCTGTCTCCCATCACCCCTCGATGGGACCGTCTTGTTGCAGGAAAACAATCCCAGGGCTCCCACTGATTCAGCGATATTGGTGTGTTGCAATGATTTTATATGCTCATACGAGGAAAATATGTGCTGTGTGTCTAATATCCAAACGTTACTTAAAATGTTACGATGCTATTGACTTCTCAGTGACTTATAATTGATTTATCACTATATTCATGGGAGGAAAATATGCACTGTGTGTTTAATATTAAATTTGTTAGATAAACCCTTTGAGAAACGAAATTGAGTGTATTATTAACCACTTATAAGTGACTTACAGTTTCACCTGTATTCTGCTCGTGATTAACACCCTCCCCCCCCACCCTTATCGGCCAGTCCGCAAGAATATTGTCAATATTAAACCGGTCCGCGGTGCAAAAAAAGGTTGGGGACCCCTGTCTTGGAGCTAAAGCTAACATTGACAAATATAAATGTCTGGGAAATAGATATAGTCTATTTAGTGGCACCGTGCTTCAGTCCCATTCAAAGTATGTGCATAATTGTGGCTGATTATTCACAATGTGATCCTGAGCACTCTCAGGATGAGATGACGGTTGGTTTCCCCAGGGCTGTCAGGAAAAGAACTGTCGGCTGAATTGTGCAGAATTGCTCTTAGGCAGTTCCTGTGACCAGCTCTGCAGCAGCATCAATGACAGTCGGGTATCTGTCATTGTTGGCATCGCTTCGGCACTAGACAATCTGTGCATTTAGGATGTAAAAGGTGCTACATTTGAAACATTTGGTTCTAGCTCTGTTGTAGTAGCAGGTGCTCCCAATTTTTCATACAAAGTCCTAAAGTGTGAAAATATCTGTACAGTGAGGAAAGACCAAAAAAAACTATATATAATATATATCACAAGCACCTGCCACAATTAGGGTCTGTCTCCAACCACACCCTGGGGGATACACTGAGGCCCATTTTGTACCTTGAGCCACCCTCCTCAGATGTCCATCGTATGCCTCAATGAGTATTGCCTAGTAGCACTTACATCCACAGTGGTGAAGTATTCTGAGGGGATGCTGATGAACCATATCAACTGCTGCCTGAGAAGCAACTTGGATCCACTCCAAGTTGTCCACTGGAGTAACACATCCATAGCAAATACAGTCTTATTGGCTCTTCACTCCGCTCTGAAACATCTGGAGAGCAAAGATGCATACATCAGGATGTTCCTTATCGACTACAGTTCAGCATTCAATACCATCATCCCCTCGACACTAATCAATAAGTTTCAAGACATTGACCTCAATACCCCCTTGTGCAATTGGATCCTGGATTTTTTCATTTACAGGCCTCAGTCAGTTCAGATTGGCAACAACATCTCCTCCACAATCTCCATCAGTGAAGATGCACCATAAGGCTGTGTGCCTAGCCACTTGCTTCATTTGCTTTACACTTTTGACTGTGTGGCTAAGTACAGCTCCCATGCCATTTTCAAGTTTGCTGACAACACCACTGTCATAGGCTGAATCAGATCAGGTGGCATATAGGCAGGAGATTGTCATTTATCATTTCAGAGCACCGGTCTTGGGCCCTACACACATGTGCAATTACGAAAAAAGCATGGCAGCACCTCTACCTCCTAAGGAGATTGCAAAGATTTCGCATGACACTTAAAACATTGACAGACTTCTATAGATGTGTGTGGAGAGTATATTGACTCATTGCATCACAGCCTAGTATGGAAACACCAAAGCCCTTGAACAGAAATAATACAAAAAGTAGTGAATACAGCCCAGTACATCAAGGGTAAAGCCCTGCGCACCACTGAGCACATCTTCATGTGAAGGCAGCAAGAAAAATAATCTCAGGGTTGTGTATGGTGACATACATGTACTTTCATCATAAATTTCATTTGAACGTTGAACTTTGTGTCCCTTCTGCACACTGCACATGTGCAATTTCTCGCCAATTATATCAGTCTGGAAGCAGTGCCTCATTATTGCCAGGACATTCTAGAAACAGCCAAACCACAAACAAATGAGCAGACAATCAGACCAAAAGAGCACTCGACAAACAACAAAAGTAAAACAAATTAACATTTCTGTATTAATAAACTTAACTGTTATTCCCTGTGTGTGTGTGTGTGTTACTTCAAGATTGTGAAATAATTGCAGTGCTGTGGAAGGCTAGAGACAGAGACCTCTGTCACATTGCCACTCTCCTCTCCAGGACTGCCACTGTTTGGCAGTCTGGATGGCTAGTCAGCTGTAATGTTCTATCTTCCTGCTTTGTGGTAAATGTTGAACTGGAAGGGCTGCAGAGCCAGATGCCTTCGGGTCTGTCTTGCATTGTTGTTATTCCTCTGGATCTATGTACGTTCCCGATGGTCAATATCCAGGTCAAACTCTCGCACAAGTGGATAGTATTGGAGCCTATCAAGCAAGACATTCCTTTTTTATTGTCAAGTATCTCACCTCCCTAGGCCGGTTTACGGTTGAGATAGAGGATAGGCCATTCTTCTCTTCCCTCTCCTTGAGCCAACACAGCCCCAATACACAAAGCCAAGGCATCCAGGAAACATTTGTTAAAACCTGGGCTTTGCATGACGGGAGATGAGCAGAGGTGAAGGTGGAGAAAGCCTTTTCTCAATCATTGGTCCACTCCACTGGACTTTTCACAGACTTGGTGTTCGGGTGTGTTATAGGTACTGTAATGGTGGCAGACTGGGGAACGAAGTGCCTGTACAGCACAAAGGTTGGTAGTGTTGCAGAGAGTGTAGACGACACAAAGGTTGGTGGTGTTGTAGATAGTGTAGAGGATTGTCGAAGATTGCAGAGAGACATTGATAGGATGCAGAAGTGGGCTGAGAAGTGGCAGATGGAGTTCAACCCGGAGAAGTGTGAGGTGGTACACTTTGGAAGGACAAACTCCAAGGCAGAGTACAAAGTAAATGGCAGGATACTTGGTAGAGTGGAGGAGCAGAGGGATCTGGGGGTACATGTCCACAGATCCCTGAAAGTTGCCTCACAGGTAGATAGGGTAGTTAAGAAAGCTTATGGGTGTTAGCTTTCATAAGTAGAGGGATTGAGTTTAAGAGTCGTGATGTAATGATGCAGCTCTATAAAACTCTGGTTAGGTCACACTTGGAGTACTGTGTCCATTTCTGGTCGCCTCACTATAGGAAGGATGTGGAAGCATTAGAAAGGGTATAGAGGAGATTTACCAGGATGCTGCCTGGTTTAGAGAGTATGCATTATGATCAGAGATTAAGGGAGCTAGGGCTTTACTCCTTGGAGAGAAGGAGGATGAGAGGAGACATGATAGAGGTGTACAAGATAATGAGAGGAATGGATAGGGTGGATAGCCAGTGCCTCTTCCCCAGGGCACCACTGCTCAATACAAAATCATGTCCCCAGGCAAACAGTCAATCACCCCAACATTCAATAAGTGCATTTGATCTTTTACAACCACAGTAACCTTTACCATAGGATACAAGTTATGGTCTCCATGAACACATTGAATATGGGTGCAGTCACTGTAATTAATACTGCTGTCTGGTACAAGATTCTTCTTAGCTAAGACATGGAACTTCCTGTGTCTAATTATGTCTGTACTTGTCCATTTACAGTCATTTCCAAGCAAACAGAATTATCACTACCCATCCTCCACCCAGGACTATCACCTTCCCTTGGCACTTAACAAACCCCTGTCAACAGACAATCCACCTCCCCTGGAAGTTCCAGGAGTCTCCCGCATATTGATAGCGACTCCCTGACACCAGGAAATTATATAATATATCCCGGAAATTGATTTTTTTTGAGAAGGAGAGGGAGTACGAGAGCAAGCATCCTGATTGGTCTCTCTTCGTGCTAAGTAGACCTATCAGTTTTCTCTGTGGGCAGGCTTTACTGTTGACCTCAAAAATAATGACAGTGTTGCTCGCTGCACTGTTTGCAACAGTGGCTTTTCTATTGCTCATGGTGGGTTAAAATGTAAAAGACATGTTGAGGTGAGTTTAACAGGTGTCGTTCGTTCATTAGCGTAGCTAACATTATTTAAACTAGCTGGCCAGCTGCTAAGGAGCTACTCAATTGACGTCCTACGTGATGAGGCCAAACTCCCTGTAGACTTGCTTAAAGTTGTAATACAATAAGCATGATAATATAAGTACATATTCTAATGTCACATTTTCTGCATATACCCAACTTGGTTTACAGATTAGACAAAATCACTAAACAAAGTATTACATTCACCCTTGGAGGTCGACTGGAGGGAGGTGGGGGAGATATGGGGTTGCGGGGGGGTGGGGGTGCTACCTCCCTGAAATGAGTTTTTGCAGGGTGGGATGTCTGTATCAACATAGGCTTACTTAACAGACACATTGACGCCATATTGCATGGCTGCTGGCAGTAAAGATGCACCAGTATCTTGGTAACTGTTGTCCTTGGACTTTCTGACTAACAGACCCTAATCAGTTAAGTTAGACAACCTCTGCTCCTCCACTCTCAGCCTGAACACCGGCGTGCCTCAAGGCTGTGGCTGAGCCCTCTTCTGTACTCCTTTTTCACCTATGACAGCGTTCCTGTACATAGTTCTAACTCCATAATCAAGTTCGCAGACGATACCATGGTGGTTGGCCTGATCAGAGGGGATGATGAGACAGCCTACAGGGACAAGGTCCAGCACCTGGTCACGTGGTGCGCCGACAACAACCTGGCCCATAACGCCCAGAAGACCAAGGAGATCATTGTGGACTTCAGGCATGCTAGGAGCCACACTCACGTCCCCACTTACATCAACGGAACAGTAGTGGAGCGTGTACCAAGCTTCAAATTCCTTGGTGTCCATAGTTCCGAGGGTCTCACCTGATCCGTGAACTCCTCCATCCTGATCAAAAAGATGCAACAGCGCCTTTATTTCCTGAGGAGCATCAAGAAAGCTCACCTGTCCCAGGATACTGACGGACTTTTACCGCTGTACCATAGAGAGCATCCTCACCAACTGCATCTCAGTGTGGTATGGCAATTGTCCCATATCCCAAAGCACTCCAGCGTGTGGTGAAAACTGCCCAGCAGATTATCAGCACCCAATTGCCCACCATTGAGAACCATAAACGCTGCCTGGGCAGGGTGAAAAGCATTATCAAGGATGCATCTCACCCTAACCATGGACTTTTTACTCTCCTCTCATCCAGAAGGCGCTACAGGAGCCTCCGCTCCCGCACCAGCACCAGCAAGCACAGGAATAGCTTCTTCTCTGAGGCTGTGACCCTGCTGAACCTCACATCACAGTGCTAAGCAGTATTGCACCCATATTGTACTGTCTCAGTACTTTTATATTTGTGTGCTGTAGCACTTACTTATTATTCGCAGTTATTTTGTAAATAACTCTATTCTTTGCATTTCTGGTTAGGTGTTAACTGCATTTCATTGCCGTTGTATCTGTACTCGACTGTGACAATGAAGTTGAATCTAATCTAATCTAATCTAATCTTCCCATTTTTCACTCCTGCCCTAAAAGTGTTACCTCCATTGTACTGTCTGTCATCCCAGTCTCTGATATCTCTATGGGCTGAAGAGTGTGGTCATTGTGGGCCCTCCTCGGTGGGCGTTGACATACTACAGGGCCAGTTTTACCGCTGTCAGTCATTTGTCTGGTTTGTGTTCTCTCACCCAGGTCTAGTGTACTAGGGTAGGACACAAAGTACCGCTCTAAGAAGATCGTCTCTGCAATCTGCTCCCTTGGTGCATGGCGCTGGTCGTATCCAGTGATGGCATAAACCTTTAAGACAGTGGTAGGTCTCTGCGGGTGTCTCTCCTGGTGTTGTAGTGCTTTGAAGCGTTGCCGGTAGGACTGTTGGGATATCAAGTTTCTCCAGTATTGCCTCCTTCAAGGCATCAAAGTCATTAGACAGGTCCTCATCCATCGCACTATAAGCCTCCAGTGCTTTTCCTGTGAACAGAGACACAGGTCGACAGGCCCACTCCTCCTGTGGTCCTTTCCATGTTCCTGCCCCGTGCTCAAACTGCAGCAGGTAGTTTTCAATGTCTTCCCCATGCTGGTAAAGCAGCATCTTCGGTATTTGCTCTAATACAATGATGGAAGGTTGCTTTGAAATGTGGAATATCAGACTGGAAGATGGCAAAAATCTTGACCCCGACTGGAAGTGTGAGGTTGTGCTGCTGGAGTGAAGGACACTGGTGTGGGTAGCAGGGTCTCCTCATCTGAGGTACTGGGGGACTTTGCTGCATACTGCTCCTCAGTTATCTCTAGCTGATTGACTTAGAGTTTCACAGACCTCAAAGCTCCTTTTTCAGGGCCTCATCCTGCTTTCCTTGGGCAGAAAGAAAACCTTTGACTAGTGCAAACAGGTCCGGGTCAAAGGCTGAAACTTTTGAGGAAGGGTAATCTTTTCTGGCGATGATCTGGAGTCCTGCACCCTGTGCCTTGAGTCCACTCTGCTCTTGTTCTTACACCTTTTGATGCCCCTGATAATTCATCCTCTTCCTCTTTTGCCTCCAGGTTACTGTCCTGAGACTGAAGGCCAGTCCTCTTGTATAAAACAGAGTGCGATTTCTTGCAGCTAACCATCACACTACTGCCACCAAAGATGGTGTAGAGACGTGGTAAGGGTTCTATGTCTCTTGAAGGAAAGCTGGCTCCTCTGCAATAGCAGATGCAGGTGTTTTATGAAATGCTCCCAATTCTTCTCACAAAGTCCGAAAAGGTGAAAATATACGTACAGTGAGGAAAGACGAGAAAACTATATACAATATATATGTACACAGGTCCTTCCTCAACTTTGCTCACAAGCACCTACCATAATTAAGGTCTGTCTCCAACCATACCATGAGGAATACACTGAAGCCCATTTTATACCTTTAACCCCCCCCCCTTCCCCACACCCCCAGTTATGAATGGTATGTCCCCTCTGTGCACTTTGCATGTGCAGTTTCTTATGAATAATACCAGACTGGAAGACGTGCCTGAGTTTTGCCGAGATGTATCTGAAACTGCCAAACCACAAACAAATGAACAGACAAACTGACCAATGGAATTTTGACAAACAACAAACATAAAACAAGAAAACATGTATGTATAAATAAACTTAACTGCTATTCCCTGCATGTTTTTGAACTTTAAAGCTGTGAAGATGTTGCAGCACTGCCCAAGGCCAGTGACAGAGTCCTCCGTTACACTGTGACTGAGGCATTTTGTACTTAAATATGTGCCACTAGTGACAAGGCCTAAAGGCTGGGTGTCTACTTCACTAACCTACAGAAGTGACAGATCGGTGTAGTTGGTCGAAAATCATGTTGCCCCAGATGGGCAACCCTGGGACAATGGAGATGGAATGTGAAGATTCTTACTCCTCATGTATGTGAAGGATGTAAGAAATAAAGTCAATTCAATTAGATTCATGTATCATTGCAAAGATCTGAAAGGAGCAGTGCATGGAGATTATCATCTGCACATGCACCTCTTACATGGAAATCATTTTAGTATTGCAAGTGTGATGCATGGCAGCAAGTGCATATGTAAATGGTGAGGTTAGATTTGGAAGTAGCCACAAATTCAGTCTCCGTCTGGATTAAGTAAACCTCCAATCATCTTTCACTGGTACAATTTTTACTTTGTGAATCATCGTTGCACTGAATTCTCTGTATTGGTTTTCCTCTCTAACTGAACATAAGAACTTCACAAGAGAGAATGGAAATGCCAGTTGAATAAACAGTGTATGCTGGTGTAGCTCAAATACAAATAATCAGCAAACTACTGTTGTAAGTAGTAATGAGGGAACTGGACAACTGAAGAAAGACTATCTGTTCTTTACTTTAATGCACCTAAAGGAGATACTTTTTCCCCCAAAAAATGACAACAGGGAGTAAGTTCTTGGTGGGATATGGAAAGACAGAAATAGGTAGATTCCTACTTAACAATCGAAGAAAATGCAGAATCTTATATAGCAAAAATTAGTTTAGCACAAGAAAATGTGGCACATTTACAAAAGTGATGGATACTGGCGTCCTCTTAGACTTGCATTTAACTGGCTTAAATGTGCACTGTTTAAATCATCAGGTACAATTAAGACAGAGGTTGATAGGTTTTTGATTAGTAAGGGTGTGAAAGGTTATGGGGAGAAGGCAGGAGAATGGGGTTGAGAGGGATAATATAAATCAGCCATGTTGGAATGGTGGAGAAAGTTAGGGTGATTTTTGGGTTTAGGATTTATACATTTAGCAATTGACTCTGACTACCAGTCTTCACATCTGAAAACATATTGTGTATTTAATTTGGAAAACAGCTCTGAACAATGGGTTCCGAAAAGCTGTGAATCCCAGTCCACACAAGATGCCTTCCCAGAAAGATGGATTCATGAATCAGAAACCATTGAGAAGTATATTTTAATTGCTTTTCTTTGTCAAAATGACACTTCAAGCAAGGGCTATGATCAATCAGACCCTGCTGCAGCCTAAATGTAGCTCAACCCGTCTCTACTGAAATGGGTGGTACTCTCCGCTGTTGTAAGTCAAGTGAATCTGGTTTCATACTCTGCTACTCTCCATGTGAAATTTTTACATTTTAGGTCTAAAGGTCATGCTAATTAGTCGGTTTATTGCTGGCATTGGTGAGTATTTGTGGAATTGAACTGGAGTGTATGATTGCAGGGTCATAAACAGGGGAATGGGATTAAGGGGATCACTCTGGAGCTGACAGAGGTGTGTTGAACCAAATGGCCTCTGTTTGTGTCATAAAAATATGAGAAATGGGAATCAAGTGCATATGCAATTTCTGAGGCGTCAGGTTTGGCCTTGTGGTAATGTCATTGTGAATTACGATATACTTGGTGGAGAACTTTTCCAATTGCTATTGGTGTATGCCTTGTCAGGACTTAATTTCACTGTACCTGAGTTATGCCTCACAGTCCAAGCTATAACTGATGGAAATAACATACCACTCATTGTTCCTATTCTAGAATGAAAAGCTCAGTGTTTCAATGGGTGGCATTTTTCAGTTCTTGTGCTTTAAAAGGATTGTGCAATGTAAGCTGTGCTGGTCTGGAGCTGGTTTGGAACTGGAATAAGCAACATGCCCAGGGACTCTACACTATATTTTGAAAATGACTTTTCTCAGGAACAAAGAAACAACCTTAACCATCTTTGTAATTTGAAATGGTTCAAGTGTATTTCCAAGCTTTAAAATCAGGGATATTTCCTGGCATGCAAGAATGATTTTCCATAATGTCTGCTGCAATCAATAGCAGCAGAGAGATTAGTTACCACAGAATGTGAAATCCTGATATTTACTGAGTGGGCACATTGATTTTGGTACTTCAGTTATGTCGTCTTCATAAATGTTTCACCTAACAGTCTTTCAACAAACTCATTGTAATATTTAAATTTAATTTGAAAGTCACTTAGCTCTGAAATTTACAGATTTGTATTTTTTATTACATCAAGTCGATGGTTGATTTTGATTGAATAATTAAAACAATTGGAAAAAGGTCTGCATTCATTTCAGGAGATTGTCTATCATCGCTGTTTACTTAGGCATTTGTTTCAATAAGGATCTCAAGAGCAATTTGCCTAATTATAAAAGGATTTAGCGAAAAGATACAAGCAATGATTTCATACTGTCCACCAATGTCATATTCTTTTCGTAGGAAAGAATGAATCTTCCTGGTGTTGTGAACCTTAGGTAGTATTTGAAAGCGTCAAACAATTTCCAATACTAGTATCATTTTGTCAACTTACACACAGTGGCCACTTTATTAGGTACCTCCTGGATTTTCTGCTGCTGAAGCCCATCCACTTCAAGGATGAAGTGATGCTGTCCTGCACACCACTGTTGTAACGTGTGGTTATTTGAGTTAATTTTGCCTTCTTATCGGCTTGAACCAGTCTGGCCATTCTCTTCTGACCTCTCTCATTAACAAATTGTTTTTGCCCACAGAACTGCTGCTCACTGGATGCTTTTTGTTTTTCACACCATTCTCTATATTCTCTAGAGACCGTTTCCCAGTAAAATCTCAGGAGATCAGCAGTTTATGAAATATTCAAGCCATCCCATCTGGCACCAACAATCATTCCACAGTCAAAGTCACATCAAATTAGATCATATTACTTTCCCATTCTGATGGTTGTTCTGAACAAGTGAATCTCTTAACTGAATGTATGCTTTTATACATTGAGTTGCTGCCACGTGATTAGCTGATTCAATGTATATGATATGAGCTGGTATACAGGTGTACTTAATAAAGTGGCACTGAGTATATAACACCCCCGACAGAAAGAGAATAGGTTAAATAAATACCCTTTTTTTGTATCTGCAATGACTTACTACTGCCAAGTACTAAACACAAATAATAAAGATAACGCAGGATTCTGATTTTGTAGGCTGTGGTCCTAAATGTGTTAACACAGAGAATGCAGATGCTGGAATTGGGAGCAACAGACAATATACTGGAGGAACTCTGGGGTTCAAGCAGCATCGATACTACCTTTCCTCCCACTGATAATTTCAACTTGTTGAGTTTCTCCAGGAGATTTCACTAACTGTGTTACCTGAAATATCCTCAATAAAATACACACATACTCCTTTTCTGATTGCATCCTGATATTAGGATAATCCTGTCTTTTTGTCCGGAAGTGTCTTATTGGAATCCACACCACATAGAACCGAACAGCTGTTCTTCTGAGCATACTTGAAGGCTTCAAACCTTTTCTCAACTAGAAAATAAAAGATGGAGCAGATCAGGAGACACAAGACACTGCAAATGCTGGAATCTGGAGCAAGAAAGAAAATGCTGGAGGATCTCATCAAGTCTGTGGAGGAAAATGGACAGATGATATTTTGGGTCGAAATCCTTGATCTGAGCTGAAGCATTTCGAATGGTTCCAGGTAGGAACTGGCAGAAGGGAAGTGGGTGTAGAGAACACTTTCCCTCATTTAAAAGGGAATTAGTTTGGGATCGGGTTGCTCTTGCAGATGTATTCTTACACACTCAGGGTATAGGCATGCACCCATCACCACAATTTAGATGCTAACTATAGCCTTGGATGGGTCAATAGCAATTTTACAATTTCACTTACCTCAACAGGATGTGGCAACAGCTTCACACCAACTTTAGACTTGTAGCATAACTTTACTCTTAAAAAAGTGTACTGAATGTGCATGTATTCCTGAGAAGAAATAAATAAAATTAACTCTCCCACAAACTTATAAATGCATCAATGACAATTTAATTGAAGGTAATTAAAAAAAAGGTCAGATCTCTTTATGCAATAAATTTTTATAGTGTCATAATCTCCCGCAGCAAATTGTCAATTTCAGGAGGTTATGCTGAAGTTGTTGGGAGCTAGAGAATATAGTTGGCTGGTTGTATCGAAGTCTGTATGATACAATGATAAATCGCAGCATAGTCTGGCAGGCTGCTAGTCCCTGGTCGCCCTAGAGAGAGTTTCAAGCCAGATCATTACGAGATGGAGTGATAATGACTTATTTTTGTGGGAGATTAGGAAGTGCCTCACTGTTACATGGGGGAACAGATTACCTAATCTTGATTTACTTGTCAGTGCACCATTACATTTTGTAAAACTATTCTACTGGGAAGAGCCAAAGAGCTATGTTATTTATGAAACCAAGAAACGAATAAGCAGAGTCTGCCATTCTGCAGCAGTTCGGTTCTGGCTAACCTGAGATATCTCATATCACCTTCATAGAGGGCTGAGAGTACCAAAATTTTTACTCATTTGTGATCCAGGATAAAAACTTTTTCACCCATTCCCACCAAGGGATATTTATTTACTTATCTGTCAGTCAAAAGGCTGTTCTCCCCAGATGGATGCAGTTATCTACTTACACATCAATCGAAGGAAACAAAGGATTCACGTTTCTACCTTGTTTGGGGTTGTTGCAAAATGTTTCTTATGCTTTTTCTGCACACACTCAAACACAAGTTAGCACACTACTACATGTGCAAGAATACATTCACACTCATATACACACACATGCACACAATGGCCACTTTATTAGGTCTCTTCTGTACCTAATAAAGTGCCCACTGAGTGTGTGTTTATAGTCTTTTGCTGCTGTAGCCTACTCACTGTTGTAACGTGTGGTTATTTGAATTACTGTCGCCATGCTGTCAGCTTGAACAAGTCTGGCCATCCACCTCCGACCTCTCTCATTAACAAGGCATTTTCACTCACCCAGCTGCTGCTCACTAGCTGCACCATTCTTTAAACTCTGGAGTCTGTTGTGCATAAAAATCCCAGGAGATCCTCTGTTCCTGAGATACATAAACCACCCTGTCTGGCACCAACGATCATTCTATGGTCAAAATCACTTGGACCACATTTCTTCCCCATTCTGATGTCCAGTCTGAACAAGAGCCGAACCTCTTGACCATGTCTGCATGCTTTTATGCATTGAGTTGCTACCACGATTGTCAGATTAGATATTTGCATGAACGAGCAGGTAGCCACTGAATGTACATACACACACAAACAAGTACGCACGCACCGCTCCCCGCCCCCCCCCCCCGATTGAATAGAGTCTAACAGCCTCAACCATAAGTGATATATCCTCATCTTTTGTTGTGTCCAGGTTGTACATTTCTGGGACAAGGAATGCTTTGTATAACATGTTGTAAGATTGTCATTGCTGATAGAGTGGGCACCAACCTACCAAGGGTAGATCTGGTCTTGATTATAACATGGACATCTGAAAATGGACTAGGGTGGTACTAATACCCTAAGGAGGCACTGGTGAATTCTATTCTTGAATCAGTGCAGTCCATCCTGATGAGGGTACAATGATGTTGTAGCTCAGGAGTTGCAAAAGCTCTTTTAAATTATACTGCAGAACAGAATTATTAAGAAAACGTAAATTACACATGATCAAAGGAATGGTGGGAGAAAGAAACAAGAATGACTGATAGGCAGAATATTTACAAATTAGAGAAGTCTGGACCATGGTTGTTCCTGATACATACTACATATTTACAAATGAAACAGTATAATTTCAATATTAAAATTAACTCAAAATGTATTCAAGAATTGGGCATGTGACAACAGACTTCAATAGATACTATATTGGTGAAATGCAGTGACACGTGGTGGATGAAATGTAATGGAGTGATGTGAAACATTTTAGAAAGAAGGAGGGGGGTTGACAATGAATGCTAAATGGTTGACTTTGATTTTTAAATGGGTGCAGAAACTTATAGTGTGCACAAGGACTTTGAAGGAAGCAGAACTTGTGAGAGTGTGAGAGTGTGAGAGAGTGAGAGAGTGAGAGAGTGAGAGAGTTTTATCAAGAAGAGAAAGCAACTTACAGACTTAAATATCAGTAAAGGTTCTTATAGAGCACTGTGTTCAAATTTATAACCATATAACAATTACAGCACGGAGACAGGCCATCTCGGCCCTTCTAGTCCATGCCAAATGCTTACTCTAACCTAGTCCCACCGGCCTGCACTCAGTCCATAACTCTCTATTCCTTTCCTGTCCATATAGCTGTCCAATTTTATTTTAAATGACAATATCGAACCTGCCTCTACCACTTCTGCTGGAAGCTCTTTCCACACAGCTACCACTCTCTGAGTAAAGAAGTTTCCCCTCATGTTGCCCCTAAACTTTTGCCCCCTAACTCTCAACTCATGTCCTCTTGTTTGAATCTCACCTACTCTCAACGGAAAAAGCCTATCCACATCAACTCTATCTATCCCCCTCATAATTTTAAATGCCTCTTTTAAGCCCCCCACTCCACCTCCTAAGC